>NC_084551.2:27625000-27792500 GCF_033978685.3 Nerophis lumbriciformis | reverse complement strand
CATCCTTGATGGTAGGAATGGTGTTCCTGGTTTTAAAGGCCTCACCTTTTCTCTTCCAAACATATTGCTGGTTATTGTGGCCAAACAGCTAAATTTTTGTTTCATCTGACCACAAAACATTCCTCCAGAAGGTCTTATCTTTGTCCATGTGGTGTCAGATGAAACAAATATTGAGCTGTTTGGCCACAATACTCAGCAATATGTTTGGCATTTAAAAGTCCTGAATTAAACTTGCCTTAAGATGTAGGGACCCTTGTTAGTCCATGCTGCCCTGCCACACCACGCCCTATTTTCGAATTAGTTGGTGAACAGACCCTGTACCTCAGTCCAGCTGGATGAGTGTACGTGCGCATGTGTTTAAATCCAGCTGTATGGGCTCAGTCTCTTATCAGTGTAACCACTAGCCCACAGTTAACAGCAAACATCTGCTGCTGTACACGGTGTTGGGATTAAGGCAACCTCTGTGTTCAGTAAACAGGTCAAATCAAATATTTTTGCAACAATCTTAGTCTAGCTTGCATTATTGTATGCTATGATGCAGTGGGGAAAAATATATATTGAAATTAAAATCCAAGGCTCATGGAATAGAATGATAAACAATCGATTTGTGTTATCACAATAGCGTCCTACTTTATTGATTTTTAAATGTGTGTCACATTCTCTCAGCCTGAAGGTTAATTTTGTACAGTAGACACAAGTACTTAAATAAGTTCTCAATGCTGCCATTACATACCTAACACTGCCTCTAAGCATTTTTTTAAAATATATTTATATTGTATAACATGTTGTTTAAGAGGCTTTCCATTTAAAGTACACAATGACACATACATACATGTTATCCTTGAAAACACTGTCACATTCCTAAGAACAATACAGAAGGTTGAAAGACATTGACAGAGAGTACTTGGTAACTCCTACTTAAATGCCACACAAGATCACGTTGGCAGTGAGCGTTCTGAGTCTCTAAGAACGTGAGCCAAATTACGCAAACCCTTCTGTGGCGTAGTTTGTACTTGGTTTTATTTTATTTTTACTTATCTGTTTAGCGCCATTGCACACTTGCATGCAAGAATGAGGCTTATCATGCTTTTGAGTGTGTGTGTGTGTGTGTGTGTGTGTGTGTGTGTGTGTGTGTGTGTGTGTGTGTGTGTGTGTTTTCTTTCCAACTGGTTAACTTTTAGTGGTGCAGGTATAATTACAAGCCTGCAAAACACCATGTATCATTGCAGCTATTTCTCCTGACAGCCAACTACTCTACTGTACATACATACATACATATACCAGCGGGTCGGTCTTGTCTGGTGATGAGGCACTTGTGCCTGTGTGTTTGTATTAATGTGTGTGAGAGTGTGTGTGTGGCCGACAACTGTAGCTGTAGCTATTTCTATCAGAGGTCACTTGGTGTTAGACAGAGTAGATGATGTGTTGTGTATACAGCCTCTTGTCTTTACCGTGAAAAGGCCACAACAATTTCCACAAACAGCATTGTAACATCCACATTTAGCCACCAGCCTGCTATCAATGTCTTTTACATTGCACATCTTCAACGAGTTTGCGGTGAAAATTTAATTTCGTTGTACTTGTGCAATGACAATAAAGAGCATACGATACCATACCACATATTGTGGATTAAAGAGAAATGAAAATATTTCTCAAAATAGCTTACCGGTACTTAGTTCTTAGTACCTAGTATATTACAGATCAGATGGTGTTTGTGTTACAGTTGTATCAAATAAATGATAGACAGTGGCAAAGTTGCTTTACTGAAAACAAAGACCACCAAAATCCTCATATAAACAGCATTCCAAATATTAACTGCCTGCCCCCTTAAGTACGCACAGCTATACACACATGCTGTTTCCATGGTAACTGGCAGTCATTACAGAAGCCACATAGACAAGCTACCTGCTGTGAGGATGGTAGACTGCTGACGTCAGCAGGAAATGCCTAAAACATGTACGCTTAAGTAATTTTCAAATCCAAAACTGTAAATCTAACCATTCAGATGAAACTCGATCACACATATCGAAGTTAAGTCATCTTGTAAATAGCATATGGCCGACTGTGGTCCTTTCATATGCTTCATATCAAATCCAGATGTACGGGTGTGGTAGTAAAAAATACATTATCAATTGAAACTAAACTCTTCCCCTGACAGTGCAGACTTGAGCTGCTCAATTACTGCGCAATGAAAAGCTTTTGCCATAACTAACACTTGCTGAGGTCGTATGGCCTCCCTGTGGTAGTCTAACATCTGTCAGCCCCACCCTCAAGAATAATATTCCATTTAGTGACGGCTAGATGGATGGTAGGATGAAGCCGTGAGCGATGGATTGGGGAAAGGTTGGTAGGTAAGGGACTGACAGGAAGGGAGGGAGGGATGGGTGACGTAACAAGTGCAACCAGGAGCGTTAAAGTCTTTATTGTAGTCTGTAGTATCAGTCAATAGCCACACCCTTTGCTTGTCATGCAATAAAAAGGGAAAGGCTAACGATATGAAATCAGTGGATTGAGTTTAATAATTACTGTGACCATATTCTCAATTGGACTAATATCAAAGGTTTCTAATAATCACCTGTTCAGACAAGCCTCATAAGTAAGCTTTATTTTGGTTGTTTCCAACCTCTGTTTGATTTATGTTGAGTTTTTTGGCATGGGGCATGAACATTGCTGACAAAAGAATGATTTTATCTGCTGGAGGATTTCACACTTCACATGTGTGCACGAACACACAAGCTCTTACAGGAGGAGCACATTGCCCCCTGCTTTCTCCCCATGCCGACACAAAGTCACACAGACATAAAGATATGCAGACAGGGTCCCACAGAGAAACTTGCACGTCATACTGAGCAGCCACACAAAAAGTCTGTCAATCAACATCGAGTCTTTGTATAGTAGCCTAGCCTGAGGTCTTCCAAAAGACAGCTTCTGGGTCTACAAGAGGAAAAATGACACTTGTGTATGATATATATATATATATATATATATATATATATATATATATATACACGTTTGTTTATTTTTTAATCGAGTATGAATCGTTACTGAGTCAGGAAGTGGACACTCCACCAGCCATCACAATTGATGAGTACCAACTCGAAGTCGTACACCAATTCACATACCTGGGATCCACCATCAGTGACAATCTGTCCCTCGATGGTGAGATCAACAAACGTATCGGCAAAGCTGCCACAACCCTAGGGCGCCTCACAACCCTAGGGGCGGCGTGGCGCAGTGGAAGAGTGGCCGTGCGCGACCCGAGGGTCCCTGGTTCAATCCCCACCTAGTACCAACCTCGTCATGTCCGTTGTGTCCTTGAGCAAGACACTTCACCCTTGCTCCTGATGGGTGCTGGTTAGCGCCTTGCATGGCAGCTCCCTCCATCAGTGTGTGAATGTGTGTGTGAATGGGTAAATGTGGAAGTAGTGTCAAAGCGCTTTGAGTACCTTGAAGGTAGAAAAGCGCTATACAAGTACAACCCATAGGGCGCCTCACGACCCGCGTCTGGGAGAAACGGAAGCTGACAACTCCTACCAAGATGGCGGTGTACAACGCCTGCATTGTCAGCACTCTTCTATACGGCAGCGAAACATGGACAACATACTCCAAACAGGAGCGCAAACTGAACACCTTCCACATGCGCTGCCTTCGCCGCATCCTCGGCATCCATTGGAGTGACAAGGTGACGAATGCCCAGGTCCTTGAACGCGCTGGTCTTACTACCATGTTCACGCTGCTCAGACAATACAGGCTGCGTTGGCTCGGCCACGTGTGCCGTATGGAGGATGGACGTATCTCAAAAGACATCCTGTATGGCGAACTTGCCTCTGGCAAGAGATCTGTTGGCCGGCCAAAACTGCGCTTCAAAGATATCTGCAAGCGGGACATGAAAGCCCTGGACATAAACACTGAACATTGGGAAGATGCAGCGGCTGACCGCAGCAAATGGCGCAGTGTCCTTCATAATCAGCTGAAGACTGGCGAGGAAAAGATCCATGCCACAGCCAATGAAAAAAGAACCAAGCGGAAGACAAGCACTCCTGCAGTTGCGCCTTCCAGCTACATCTGCAGTAAATGCGGCCGTGTTTGCCTCTCCCACATCGGACTTATCAGCCACAGCAGGCGTTGTTGCTGAGTTTAAACTTGACCTCTGGACTGGCGCAGTTTCCATAGTCGTTACGACTGACGGAGGCCGGATGATTATACACGTTTATTTTTTTTTTAATCGAGTATGAATCGTTACAAATAAGAATTGCGATTCATTCAAAAATCTTTTTTTTTTGACCCCCCTAATATACATAGGCTTCAGTGGCACCATCGCTGTGATGCTGGCGTTTTAGGTTAGGTTTGATGTGTTGAAGCCAGGTCTTTTTTTCCCCCTCCTCGTGGAGTGTTTGCAGGGCATTTGGTGTGGGTGGCATGCAGAATGTCTTCCTCTGAACAAGTAACGAAGTAACTAGTAACGCCATGTTTGTTTACAATGTGAGCTCAGGGGAAGTTTACGACAGGATAAAAGTGCCCTGATTTGTTTAACCTAACCCCATAGGTTATTGCAGCCAGTTTTTATGTTATCCAATTGGTCAGTGTGACGTCATTTATCAGTCCAATAATTACCATGCACCCCTACAAATAATTAAAGAATGTAGAATATTTTTGATAACATTTTACATAGCAATTGCACATCGATTTGCATTTGTCTGGGGTCCTGGAGGTTTTAGAATTGTATTTCTGGAATCTAATTGACCAGAGATTGACCACTTATAGGCCATGGGCTGGTTAACATGATGAGAAGTTGGGTTTGGTGATATGGCCTTAAAATAAATTCGTAGTTTGTTTGTTTTTTCACAAAAAATTTGATTTGTGATTTATTTTCCCTTGAAGAAAATCGTAATTTCAAAGTGCAGAAATATTTCGAAACAAGTTTTGCTTGTATTTATTCAAAAAGTTCAAAATTAACCCCATTCCTTTAAAAAGAAAATGTAGTTTAAAGCGAAAGAGACTACATTCACATTAAAAGCTGCACCGTTTTCAGAAACATTAGCAAGTATTTTTTTTCAAGGACATATCAATAAAAAGATGATTCAAACACAATTTGTTGAACGCTGGCCTCAGGAGCAGGCACTGAGTTGCAAGATGGAGGGACTATCAGGAGCACACAAACAAGCTTGCTTGTTAGCGTACCATCTAGCTAGCTTACTTGTTATTGCCTCCATTCGCTCTCCGAGCCACAACGATGACTGCTGTCCACTTGCTGCTAATCATATTTGGATGATTACAGTTCGAACACTATAAGTTCCAAACCAGATGTCGTTTTAGAGTATTTATGAGTAGCCACGAGAATTATATTTTTGATGTGGCGAATTGTAAATAGAGGTCACAACACTGGCGTGGCTACAGGATAGAGTTCCCAGATGGGAAACATTTTCTTTGCATGCAGGTTATATAATTTTATATTAAATGTTCAATGATAATAATGTTAGTAAATTATCTTCTAAAAAAATTGTTTTTAAATTATGTGGTACATTACATCGTAGATATAAGTGTCAAAAAGATAGCCAACAAAGGTTGGTAGATGAGGATAAGTCTAAAGGTAAAATATAGTGTAGAAATGCACCCAATTGCAGGAACTTGATTTTTTAAATTTTCTTTTGGGGTATGTTTGGCAGCACATTGTGCAGATAGAAATGTTCCTCTTTTTCTTCTCAATTTTCCTCTTTTCTCTCAAAAGGTGCTAACCTCCATGATGATGACATTTTCCATTATCTTTTGTTTATGTGCAAATGTGCAAAGTGACCACTTCAGTGATGGCTCTTAATTTTGCTCCATTCTTATCATTCGTGGTGCTTTGAATTATGATTCCACTATAAAAAGCTGATTTTTAGCGGGAGTTCGTTGGGTAGGGCGGTCTTTTTTCCATCGTGAAGAGTGGCATTACTCCCGCTTACTGTAGATGCAGGAACAAGTTCATTGTGCTTCTGCTTTTTGTCAGTTGCAGCCATGTTGTTGCTACGGAAGCTGTTAGGAACAAAAGGTATGCCGTAGAAAAAGGGGGGAAAAATGTGTGTTTTTTTTATTTTCTAAATTGTCCGTAACAAAAACGTATCTATGAAATCCAGATCACCCATGCCTTTACAATCAATTTTAAAGCCTTATAAGCATAATGTCACCGATTTGTCAGTCATGTGGAAGTCCTGACTTAAAAAAAAAAGATTTAGGGAACATGTGCACTTGATCTCTATTTAAACTAAACACTGGCTTTGTCAGAAATGTCTTTAAAATCACCATTTGTACCCCCCTTCTAATTATGTTATCTATTTTTGTCTTTCAGGAGGAACCAGAGACATTGGATCTGCTTTGACCAGGATGTGCTTGAGACATCGCAGCATTGAAGCTAAATTCAAACAGTTCTCCATGTAAGGAACTGACTGTGTGTGGCACTTCTCATCCATTTTTCTGACTGCTCAAGTACCACACTACTGACATTTATTTGCATGCCAAGCAGTGGTTTGGTCATTGCTTGTTTGGTATGTAAGATTGTCTGGGTAAGGCATGTACGATCAAGCCTCCCGCCATGGAGTCTGTAGTAACTCGACACAATTGGTGTTCTTTGACTCTTGCAGTGGCCGTCCAATGAAAGTGTTTGCACATGTGACGCAGCTATAGCCGCCAAGAGTTGATGTCATGCGGCCCCTGTGTGTGAGAATGCTCCCTGCAGTTCTTTACTGGGAAAGAGACGATTCGTCTGGCAACAGGCATCTATAATGTTTAAGCGTAGTCCCTTACACATACACAGCATAGCTGTCTCCCTTTCACACACACACATTACCCAGACAAGGGGCTCTAATTTCGGATGGCATTTCAGCAGATTCCTCTTGGATCTCCATAGCAGGGCCTGTACACGGATGGGAGCACCACCCACCAACTGACAAACAGAGAAATGTCTGCAAGAGGGAGGTGCCGTCTAATTTTAGTCGTATGCACTAAGCTTGCAGCTGCCGAACACTTGCAGCTTTCTAACACACTCCTAAATGTACGTCTCAAGAATGACACAGTTGGGTAATGATTGACGGATATGACTGCACACGCTTCTAACATCCCTCTGTGACACACTGGCATATAAACACTGTTGCTCGACCTCCCGTCTGTTAATGATTGACAGACTAAACTTTACTGGATAGCCAGGAGAGCAAACACCTAATGGTTGTAATGCCCAATGTTCTGCAGAGTGAAGGTCCGACATTTGAAGACTTTTCAGCTTGTGCATTATCATTCAGAGTTGGTGCTAGGAATTTTCAAAATGGGGTCAAAGGGACCCCTTCAAGTCATAAAAATGGGATCCCACAGTAAATTTTTCCCACTTTTTTGTAACCGTTTTGAAAACCAATGATAAATGTATGCATTATCCTGTTATATCTCACATTCTCTATTGTGTTTTGAAAAAAGGTTGTCATAAACGTTACTTAATTCATTAAAAAACAAAAAACAAAAGTAAACACATTTTTATGCATGTGTAAATTTATTCAGTTATAAACATTAATTTACTTTCTTCTTTCCTTGATGGATCTAAACTTTACCGCTGCCGGTAGTTTTTCTATATTTGTATTTAATAAGTTGAAGGTGTATTTATTTCAGTATAAAAGTGTAAAAAGTTTCTTGCTTCGGTCATGAAATTATGATAATGGTGTGCCAGGGCATACATACATTATTTATTCAAAGCTTAAATCTCTAGAATCTACATCAACTTCAGATCTATCCATAAATTCCAAGTTGTTGTTTTTTTGTTTGTTTGTTTTCTGCCCTTTTTGTCAAAGAAAACTGTTTTTTTTATTGCAAACACACAACATATGCAAAACCTTCCACAAAAAATATTTTTCAAAGTGGAATATTTGATGTGAAGTAATCGGAGCCTTGGATAGGTCAATAATTCATAAAAACATTGATTTTGATTCAAAATTATGTTTTGAGCAATGACAGTTTTAAAGAAAAAAACAGCTTTGTTTTTTTTAGTCAACATTGCAACTTTTTCTAAATTACATTTTCACCTGTACCGTATTTTCCGCACCATAAGGCGCCCTGGGTTAAAAGCCGCGCCTTCAATGAACGGCATATTTCAAAACTTTGTCCACCAATAAGCCGCCCCATGTTGTAAGCCGCATCTAACTGCGCTAAAGGAATGTCAAAAAAACAGTCAGATAGGTCAGTCAAACTTTAATAATATATTAAAAACCAGCGTTCTAACAACTCTGTTCACTCCCAAAATGTAGCAAATGTGCAATCACAAACATACGTATATCAACATGGACAGAGCTGCGTGAAAAAAGCCACCCGGCCTCTTCGCGTAAACTTAAACTTACCTTAACCACTCGCTCATCTTTTCTTCATCCATCCCTTCGAGTTAGCTTTTATGATGACGCCGGCTGGAAAGGTCTCTTTTGGCAAGGTCTTCCTTTTGAATATCACCACGGGTGGAAGTTAGCATGGCAAGCTAGAACCACAGTGAAGGATGACTTCTCATTCCCTGTGGTGCGAATATTCACCGTACGTGCTCCCGTTCCACAGTGCGGTTCACAGGAATATCAGTTGCTGTGAAATACGGTAGTAATCCGTGTGCGGATGGAGAGATTGCGTCTTTTCATGAACCGGATCCTTGTCGCTTAGTAGGAGCCATTTTGTGGTCTTTACAGATGTAAACAGGAAATGAAACGTACGGTGATATCCGCGCGTTTTTTCTTCTTCTTCCGGGGGCGGGTGGTTGCTTACAGTAGAAGAAGAAGCGCTTCCTGTTCTATGGGGGCGGGTGCTTACCTTGGCGGTTGCTTGCGTAGAAGAAGAAGCGCTTCCTGTTCTACCGGGAAAAAAGATGGCGGCTGTTTATCTAAGTTGCGAGATCGAAACTTTATGAAAATGAATCTTAATATTTATCCATATATAAAGCGCACCGGGTTAAAAGCCGCACTGTCAGCTTTTGAGTAAATTTGTGGTTTTTAGGTGCGGCTAATGGTGCGGAAAATACGGTAAGCTTTTTATTCCACTTTTGTTATGTTTTTAGAATACCGTGGGCCTTTAAAACATTAGCTGCGGGCCGCAAATGACCTCCGGGCCACACTTTTGACACCCCTGCTCAGAGGTGGTTAGAGTAGCCAGAAATTGTACTCAAGTAAGAGTACTGTTACTTTAGAGATTTATTACTCAAGTAAAAGTAATGAGTAGTCACCCAAATATTTACTTGAGTAAAAGTAAAAAGTATGTTGTGAAAAAACTACTCAAGTACTGAGTAACTGATGAGTAACATACACACACATATCATATATATATATATATATATATATATATACATATACATTGATATATACAGTATATCATTTATATTTATTTATTTTGCCATTTTTGTTTACATGTTAAAGGTGTTTTAATGAATATACATGCATGTTTAACACATATAGATTCCTTTCTTTCATGTTGACAAGAATATAAGTTGGTGTACTACCTGATTCTGATGACTTGCATTGATTGTAATCAGACAGCAGTGCTTAACGTCCACGTTTTCAAATGCAGGAGAAAAAAAGTTCCTCCTTTCTGTCTAATACCACATGAAAGTGGTTGGTTTTTGGTATCTTATTTGTCCAGCTTCCATATTCGTTTTCACACACTTTACAAGAAATACATTGGCGGCAAATTCCGTAGCTTGCTAGCTTGTTTGCGCTGGCTTTCGGAGACTCTTATTTTGAAAGCGCAGGCGCGATGGAGCGGCACTTTTATTGTGAAGACAGGAACTGTGCAGTCAGTCTTTAGGCTTGTGACGGGATGTACGTTTGAAATAAAAAAGTGTCTTTTTTCCTTCACACTTTTGATTGATTGATTGAAACTTGTATTAGTAGATTGCACAGTACAGTACATATTCCGTACAATTGACCACTAAATGGTAACACCCCAGTAAGTTTTTCAACTTGTTTAAGTCAGGTCATGTGACCGCCTGGCTCTGTTTGATTGGTCCAACGTCACCAGTGACTGCATCTGATTGGTGGAACGGAGTCAAACGTCACTAGTGACTGCATTTTATTGGTGGAACGGAGTGAAACGTCACCAGTAACGCAGGCACTTTGAAGGTCTGTCTGACAGACCAAAACAAACAAAGCGTGCATTAACAGATCTATAAAAATTAGTAGCGAGTAGCGAGCTGAATGTAGATAAAAGTAGCGGAGTAAAAGTAGCGGAGTAAAAGTAGCGTTTCTTCTCTATAAATATACTCAAGTAAAAGTAAAAGTAAGTTGCATTAAAACTACTCTTAGAAGTACAATTTATCCCAAAAGTTACTCAAGTAGATGTAACGGAGTAAATGTAGCGCGTTACTACCCACCTCTGCCCCTGCTATAGATAATAAAAAATTTAATCTGATAAGTCTATCGATAAAAAGCAGAGCCTGGCGACGCATGCGTGTTTATCACAACTCACAGTCAGCATCCCCATCCATCCATCCATTTTCTACCGCTTGTTCCCTTCGGGGTTGCGGGGGGCGCTGGAGCCTATCTCAGCTACCAGTCAGCATCTCTGCTTCAGTAAACAATGACGGTGATGACGTCACTGTCAGCGATGCGAGCGACACTTGCTAACTTGTCAGCCACTTCTCCAAGAGACTCCTTTTGAACACTTCTCGTGCATTAACACTTCAAAAGTCACATATTTGCCCTATTTGTTGACCTGCAAAGTATGTTTTTGGGGTGGAGGAGTCTGGTCGGGTGCTGGTTAGCTTGAAGCTAACAGCTAGCCTGTCTCCATCCTCGAACAATGTCGATCCAGCGAGAGATAAAAGTGAATATTCCATGTACTCACAAAGACTAAAACAACTCATTTACTGGAGGCATGGCACAGGATGAAGTTAAAAATGTTGACTTTACACTCACATTATTGTGTTTACCATGAAGTCTTTCTTTTGACAGCCCCTGAGGCATTTTTTGTGATTGATAAAACTTTCGCGGAATCAAAATTTACGACCAATAAAAATGCAATAAACGGGGACGGAAATTTGATCCGGCAAATATAAACAAAAGAAAATACCAACGGAAAGCGATAATCGATCAGATAAAAAAATAACAAGCAAACCGGGCAGTAAAAAAAATAGAAAATCTGCACAGGCTTCCGGAATTGCACGTCCTTTCTGATTTCAATGCGTAAAAAGACACAAACAGGGTGTTGCAATTAAAGTTGCAATTAAACATAAATTAAACCAATTTTGGAAGATTTACATCAGACCGCAAGACAATCTCCTAATCCTCAGATCAGAAACCAGTTACATATTTTTGTTTATTTTGTTTCAACAGGACCTTCCTGGAGGCTCTGATCAACCCTCTCCAAGATCAAATGGAGGAGTGGAAAAAAGGCATCAACACTTTGGATAAGGACCATTCCAAAGGTAGATATGACAATGTATGTAACTGCACAAATACATGTAGTTGTAATTGTTTAATATGTTTGTATGAAATAGAATATAAGAGAGCTCGACAGGAGATCAAGAAAAAGTCATCGGACACACTAAAACTTCAGAAGAAAGCAAAAAAAGGTAAAAGACAGTTTATTTTAGTTTGAAACCTTTTTGGAATACATATTTTACAAATAAGGATTACAGTAAATTGTGCAGAAAAACTTTGTTCTGACTGATGGAAGATTTGTGAAGATCTGGTCCAGCTAAACATTGCCTTACTTGGTAGCATGCACAGGGCAGTAGGGTTTATGCTCCTCAGTCCTCTTGGCCCACGTTCTCCAAACACATGCACCTACTACGTACATGGAAAAAAACATGCCATAAAAAGAGTCATGCCAAATTTGCTTCCACTTTGTTTTGAGATGTTTGGATTGTGGTTTTAAAAACATTACATCAGTCATTCTTTGAATTCTACAACCCGAACAGCAGACTTGTAATTGAAATTTTTCATGTAGTCTGATGTTACACTGCCCAGACACTTCCTAAGGACAGAGTTTAGTGGTGGCCTCTTTTCCGTTCACTTTTCTTCTCTCCTTGTCTTCATGTATTTCTGATGCCATCCTTCGATTCATGCTGCACTGCAGCTGATAATTTTGGTAAGTCAGTCAATACACAGGGGTAGCTCATCCTGTAAGTAAATCATCAGCTGCTGTCATTTAGCTCTTCTACTGATATGTCCTCTTTGATTTAAGGTATTTGGTTGCCATAGCTAGATTCATAGTATGCCAAGGTAACTGAGACCCAGCAGCTGCCTCTTTAATGTGTCGTCCTCTGCCTTTTTTTTTCTTTTTGTGCTTTTCTCATTCAGGCTGTGCAGTTAAGCAGCTTGTTGAACTAAAGGTTAAACAACCTGTTACCATGGCAGCCAGACTCCATATTACTTGGAACAAAAAGCCATGATATTGTCAAAACAATCTTTAAGAGGAAATGTAATACCTGGTTGAGAGGTGTGTGTTAAGGAGATTTTAAGGGAAAAGAGAAGGGAAAGGTGTACTCAAACGAAACTCTACCTACCTCTGAAATGTTATCTTGCTTAGTATTTGCATGAATGGACTGACACTGCAATAATATTCTCTTTCTGGTAGCTGGTGATTTACTGTCATACGGACAATATCTGCGTTACAAGTGTAATCAGCCCCCATGTCCTACCACCTGCCTGTGTCCTTCGAGAGCGCAAGGCATTGCACTATTAACTCAGTGTCCAACAGGAACTCTGAAGGTTTTAAGGGAGTGAGATTTACTAACGTGCACTGACTGGCCTCCATGATCATACAATAACCTACTCTGTGGCCTAGTGGTTAGAGTGTCCGCCCTGAGATCGGTAGGTTGTGAGTTCAAACCCCGGCCGAGTCATACCAAAGACTATAAAAATGGGACCTATTACCTCCCTGCTTGGCACTCAGCATCAAGGGTTGGAATTTGGGGTTAAATCACCAAAAATGATTCCCGGGCGAGGCCACCACTGCTGCCCACTGCTCCCCTCACCTCTCAGGGGGTGATCAAGGGTGATGGGTCAAATGCAGAGAATAATTTCGCCACACCTAGTGTGTGTGTGACAATCATTGGTACTTTAACTTTAACTCAAACTAGCCGTCATTAGAAGAAAGGTAGTGAAATTGAGAGTGAGTGAAGTTCTGATTTTTTTAAAACTTTAATCAGTTTAGAAACAACTAACAATGGATGTTTGCCAAAAAACATGGTTAGCTGTTAGCGCAACTTATAATATACGGTAAGCAAAAGAGTCAGAATGGCCAGGCTTGTAACAAACAGCCCATGACTGTAGCTTAATGCAATTACTGGTCATGTGCAAGCTGGAGAGGTTAATCGCGTGTGAGTCCATGTAAAATCACATGTATATACACATGCCACATTCTAGTTCAACTCCCACTCTTTTTTCCTTAGCTGGATTGTTGGTGAGGGAAAAACAAGTCTGGGAAAGAAGTAGAAACACACATTACACAAAGTCAAATCAGTCAGTGGTGCTGCAATATTCTATAGAGAAGTGTTTAATGATTAGTGCTACAAACATGTATTTATTTACTGATGCTCAGAGGGAATTCCAGTGTTGTGGCCACACAGCTCTTTTATTCTCTGTTGACAGGGTGTGAGTCAATTTAAATGAACAAACAGTTTATGAAAGTTAACTGCCAAATGCATGTGATTTTTTTGAAAATTTACCTTTTACAGTGATTATCTACTATCCAGCCGTCTAGCTTCTAACTACTGAATTATAATAATAGAAAAAAAAACATTTAATACAGAATTTTAGCAGTTCAGTCCATACCTCGATTCTAAGGTTACGTCCCGATTCAATTTCGGTACAGTAAGGGCACAAAATGCAAAACATAAAACGGCTTAGCCGTGTGATTGTTGAAATGAACCATTAAAAAAATGAGGGCTGTCAAAGGATTAAAATACTTAAGTCCGTTAACTTGAAATTAATCACAATAACTGTTTTTATCTTTAATACGTCTACGTTAGACAAATCTTTTTCAAGAAAAATAGTGCTGTTAAACAGATTTACTGTAGCGTTAACTCATTATCGTGTTAACTTTGACATCCTTAATAATACAATCTGCTGGCAGATAATTATCCAATAAATAAAATTCTCAAATAAAAAAACAAAATCTATATAGCGTACATAAAAATTCAGTTCAGTTCAGTTTCAGTTTACTTCGAACATGAATACTATGTAATGTAATGCATCACATATTTCCAGTTGTTTGATTACAGCACGTCCGAAAAGGAGTAGGAAAAAGATGAGTTTATTTAATCCTACCCATTTTCAGATAATTTTATCTCATTTCCTTGTTCTCTGTAACAGAACCGTGAATAAATACATAATAGATAAATAATTTACCATAGTAAGTAAACAAATGTTAAATACATAATCTATCCAAAACAAAAAAAAGATGTTCATCATAATTCTTGTTCTGTGTACTTTGTGAACACTAGTTTGAACAGTCTCTTAAACTGAATCATATTGGTGCATTGTTTGATTTATTTGGTTAATCCATTCCATAATTTAATTCCACATACGGATATGCTAAAGGTTTTAAGTGTTGTACGAGCGTACAAATATTTTAAATTAGATTTTCCTCTAAGGTTATATTTGTCCTCTTTTGTTGAGAAGAATTGTTGTACATTCTTGGGTAGCAGGTTATAGTTTGCTATGTACATAATTTAGCTGTTTGCAAATCCACCAAATCGTTGAATTTCAATATTTGTTATTCAATAAATAAAGGGTTTGTATGTTCTCTATATCCAACATTATGTTTTATTCTAATTTATCTTTTTTGTAACACAGTTAGTGAATGAAGCGCACATTTGTAGTTTTTTCCCCATATTACTACACAATAACTCAGATAGTGTAACACTAGGGAGCTGTAAAGGATATGAAGTGATTTTTGGTCCATAACATGTTTTGCTTTATTCATTATTGACATGTTTCTTCCTACTTTATGTTGTATATTTTTTACATGAGGTTTCCAGTGCATTTCATCATCAAAAATGTGTATTATTTTACCCTTTCAATGTCTAATCCGTCTATTTGTATGTGTGTTTGACTTTCCCTTCTACTGTTACCAAATAGCATTATTTTAGTTTTACTGAGATTCAAAGATAGTCTGTTTTTGTCAAACCATATTTTTAATTTGTTAATTTCTTCTGTTATTATTTGTATTAGCTTTTGTGTGTTCTGTTCTGAACAAAACACAGTTGTATCATCTGCAAATAATATTAACTTTAAGTCCTTTGTAACTTTACAAATGTTGTTTATATAAAGATTGAACAATTGTGGTCCAAGTATTGATCCCTGAGGATCAAAGGATAAGAGAAGCAATTTGATACTCTTTGTGCAATAAAGATGCTAAAACCAATATAGTGTATTATAAGCTATTTACTGTATTAATGTAGATATTTACATAAACTGTAGTTGATGTGTTGATCCCGTCAAGCGACAGACTGTACTGTGGATGGTTTAAAAAAATAAAAAATTATGTTAACCTCAAAAGTTTTCATATTAATGTTGGCTCTTACAGTTGTGTGCTTTCAAAACCGCTTCATGTTTTCTTAAAAAATTCTGCCATAAGTTTGAGTCGTGAGAGAAAACCAGACCTCTGCACGCCGAGACCCACCATAGAATTTCTGCTGTTCCGTGAGACAGCCTGGGCTTTGAAGCTCTAATCAATTTTTTCAGTGTGGTTGATTATTGTAACAGGTTCTAACATTCAAAGAACCACTGGTGGACCATAACCTTTACCTTAAATAGCCGGGGTCGTGTCACATGTGATTTGTTCTTCAGTCGAAACCGAGCAAATGACTCAAATGGATCACTTTGCACCCTTGGGCTAAGTTATACAACTAGTTCATCACAAAACCTTGTACAATGTAATCAGAAACCTGTCCGCCTAAAATATTTGCCGTTTATGTTACACGATGGCGGAACCATGAAAACGTATTGTGTATAGTCATTTTTAGAGGCTTTTGGAGCTACGGTACTATGTCTTTTTCGTCCATGTATATATATATATATATATATATATATATATATATATATATATATATATATATATATATATATATATATATATATATCCATCCATCCATCATCCATCCATCTTCTTACGCTTATATAGTTTTGTTTATTGTTTTTTTTAAATGTGTACATTTTAGACATTAGTCTTTACTAGATAAATTACATTTGCAGATTATGTGATTAAAACAATCTGTCTTTTTACATATATGCACTGTTTTATATTCAATAGCGTGGTGTTGACTCATTTTAAACAATATTCATTTTATATATCACTTGTCCTTATTAATCACAGGTGAGCTGGAGCAGGAAGTAATACGTTGGCCCAAATGATTTGCCAAACAATGATTGCCTCTTGCAAAAAACAGTCTGTTGTGATTGGCCATTTCCTTGCTTTAAGTAAAAACACAATCTTAAACGAAATGTATCATCCACCCAAAACAGCCACAAGGATTGTACCGTATATTTGTTGACTTTCCTTGTCACCGCTCATTAATGTCTACTCTTGTAACATAATCCGATGCGCAATGATCCTTTTGTTTACTTTGACTGAGTATAATGATGGAGAATTCCGTTGAAAACCCTCATTGTGTGTTCTATACAGTGAATTTGTCATATCATCTGTACTCCTTTACTTCTGACTCGCATTGACAAGGTCAGAGGTGGTTGAAAGGCGCCAGTTTGTTTGTTTTTGCCCAGAAACCAGATCGGATAGACTTCCGTGTTGTTCACTGGGAGTTTAACCTTGATGTATCAAAGACAAAGGCAATTGCATGTTCCTATCTTGGACAGCCACCACAAGCCCTTCTGCCTTTATTGAGACTTTAGGATGGATTAGTAGTCCATGTATTTTATGTCTCGTTGAGCTATATCGAGGAACATATGTTTGAAGGGCTTGACAAGGAATTGTGCCCAAATATGGATTGACAATCACAACATTAACATTTTCTAGAGAGATTAGCCTTAAGTGCATAGATTCTTACCACTTCTAATCAGGAGACAATTGAGTGATAAAAGGTTTCCTCATGCTGGGCTGATAGGGAAAAGTGAAGTAGGTACTGGTAATTGATGCTAACTAATCAAATGTGAAACCACCTGTGTGTTTTCCATGGTCTGTACATTTCACTACATATAGTGCCTGATCTACTAAGAGCCAAATAACTAAATAGCGTGTACAAACTATAAAATTGCTTCTACTATCGGTGGACATGGCGCAGACCGCCCTATTTAAATGAAGTTTTTGCCTGTACTATGCAGCTTTCACCATGGAGACAGTTATTTACCTGTGGCGTTTCGAAATCTTTTTTACAAACCGTTATATATCACCTTTTCTGGGCATTTTAAAGGCGGTCCTACGGTGCGATCTACAACAGAACCCATTTTTTTAGCGCACTGAAGCTTTGCCCATGGGAGACGTTGGCATTAATGCAGGCATGCGCTGGAATGTTCAAGACGCAAGGAAATGCATATTGCAAGATGTTTTTTCATAAAGTGCATTATAAAAAAATGTACGTCATAAAGACACCAAAATGCAGCATTGAATAATGTTTTTAATTATCCCCTTTAGTCATACAGCAGCTATAAAATTGTTAAATAGACCGATCACCTCCTTTCTCACAGCCATTTCTGTTCAACTTTCAGTTTACATGCACATTTCAACGGCTTTCGCAGGACAGTTTTAGTCTTGACAAATCACACTGTGTGCGTTGAATACATTTGCATTTTCTCCTCCCAGTATTGTGGACGTTCTGATAATCAGCATAAATTCTGCATTTACTGTACATGAAGACAGACACGCTCAATAGATATATTTGAATACCGTATTTTTCGGACTATAAGTCGCAGTTTTTTTCATAGTTTGGCCAGGGGTGCGACTTATACTAAGGAGCGACTTATGTGTGAAATTATTAACACATTACCGTAAAATATCAAATAATATTATTTAGCTCATTCACGTAAGAGACTAGACGTATAAGATTTCATGGGATTTAGCGATTAGGAGTGACAGATTGTTTGGTAAACGTATAGCATGTTCTATAGGTTATAGTTATTTGAATGACTCTTACCATAATATGTTACGTTAACATACCAGGCACGTTCTCAGTTGGTTATTTATGCCTCATATAACGTACACTTATTCAGCCTGTTGTTCACTATTCTTTATTTATTTTAAATTGCCTTTCAAATGTCTATTCTTGGTGTTGGGTTTTATCAAATACATTTCCCCATAAATGCGACTTATACTCCAGTGCGACTTATATATGTTTTTTTCCTTCTTTATTATGCATTTTTGGCAGGTGCGACTTATACTCCGGTGCGATTTATACTCCGAAAAATACGGTAGATTATTTTGTTCATTTAAGAGAAAAAATCCTCTGCGCATGAGTTCGGTAGATCAGCTTTGCATGTGCGATCAAGATTGCACCTGTTTTAATACACGCAAACATTTAGTAGATCAGGCCCAAAGTATATCAATGTATATAGTTGTTTTACATTGAGTTTACCTCACTTTGTTTTGTATTAAAAGCTGAGGTCATGTGTATTGCTAATATGTGTGTGTGTTACACATTACAGGTCGTGGTGATATCCTGCCCCAGTTGGACAGCGCAATGCAGGATGTCAGCGATAAATACATTCTTTTGGAAGAAACCGAGAAACAGGCCCTGAGAAAGGCTCTCATCGAGGAAAGACAAAGGTTCTGCTCTTTTGTAGCCATGCTGCGGCCTGTGGTGGTAAGCAGAACGTTCATTGCTGCTTTATTTTTTAATCTTTGATCAAACTTTGTTCTTTATGTGCTAATTGATAATTATTCAACTGTGTGTGACTAACACTACTTACTTCTTGATTGGCGCAGGATGAAGAGATTTCTATGTTAGGAGAGGTTACCCATCTCCAGTCAATCTCTGAAGACCTCAAATCTCTGACCTCTGACCCGCACAAGCTCCCCCCTGCTAGTGAACAAGTAAGAAACCCACGATTTTATCCCACTCACATATTTTGCTCAGTACATCACTTTTGTTGCAGCTTGAATCCGATGTTGTTTTGACGTTTCGCCTCACATGTAAAATTATACTATAATATATATATTTCTATTCCCACCAGGTCATCTTGGACCTGAAAGGTTCAGACTATGCTTGGTCATACCAAACTCCTCCCTCCTCTCCCAGCACCTCAGTGTCAAGGAAGTCCAGCATGTGCAGGTAAACACAAAGACCATGTTACTCTATTACAGTGTTTCCCAACCTTTATTGAAACATAGTTCATATTACAAATACCTCACGGCACGCCCCAAAACAAAAATGTCACAAAAAGTAAATATGCTATATGATCAGAGCATTTATTTAGTTTCTTGTCACTAGATGTCGCAGACAGACAAATGAGCAATTGTAGAATATTTAGTAAATACAATTTTTTTAGGACCATTTAAGGGAAATTGTGTAATTTTCTATAGCACAATTTGATGATTTTTTGCAGCCGTTAGGAATCACAGATGAACTGCAAATTTAACCACTTATTTATGGAGATTTCAAATCTTTCCTCCACTGTAAATAAACATTTTTCAGTTGTGCCTCCAAGTGGTGCATATGTGCTATTATTAAGCTGTCGTCTTTACTGTGGAAGTGATGCTATTGTATTATTGTAAAATACTCAGTGACAAAATTTACTGTGACAGGAGTTGCCCACAGGTATTTGTCCTCCCTCTTATTAAGGGAATTGTATTGCTGTATTGCTTTTGCGCTTTATATGTTACTATCTTGGTGTTGGGACATTTATTAAACTTTGCTTGTCCTGCAATGGTGGGTTGCATTTTGCAGTATGCTAAAAAGAGGTATGACATTTCACTGAGAAATTGTATTGTATAAATGTGTCCAGTCAATCTACATTTATTCAACAGTCTGTCTTGGCATTTAACATTACACAGTCTTTGCTTGATTTTCACAAAACAAGTATATAGAATATCGATTTACAAGCTTAATTGGTTGTTGTACATGGTTCGTAAACTGAAAAGTTCATACAGTGAAGCAGAATTTGTGAAACTGAAACAATACAAAAAGAATGCCATTGTAAAGTTATTACTTCTAAGACAGATACTCATATATGTGATAGCATATTAGCTATTGCTAACGACGCTAGAATTATTACATTACGATAGCACATACAAATATGCATGGAAACACCCCTACAGACATCACACATGGGACTGTTTAGTAACTATAAACAGTTTTAGTTATATTGTAAAACTTACAAACGTTGCTTAGAGTTATGAATAAGAGAATCCATAGGAGTAGAAACGCTATGGACGGCTAGAAGACTGAACAGCACTACGATTGGGGAAAAAAAAGAAGGGCTACTGGTAAATGTAGGGTGAGTAAACTTGTCCAAAAGATGGCGCCATAGCACAAACAATAAAACACCTTCTCATTGTAATTGCTTGTTTTTTAGCGCAAATATATATATATATATATATATATATATATATATATATATATATATATATATATATACACAAAACCCAAAACCAGTAAAGTTGGCACGTTCTGTAAATCGTAAAGAAAAATAGAATACAATGATTTGCAAATTATTTTCAACCTATATTCAATTGAATAGAATGCCAAGACAAGATACTTAACATTAAGAAAACTGTTATTTTTTGCAAATATTAGCTCATTTGGAATTTGATGCCTGCAGCATGTTTCAAAAAAGCTGGCACAAGTCGCAAAAAAAGACTGAGAAAGTTGAGGAATGCTCATCAAACACTTATTTGAAAAATCCCACAGGTGAACAGGCTAATTGGGAACAGGTGAGTGCCATGTTTGTGTATAAAAGCAGCTTCCAAGAAATGATCAGTCATTCACAAACAAGGATAGGGGGAGGGTCACCACTTTGTGAACAAATGCCTGAGCAAATTGTTTAAGAACAATATTTCTCAACCATCTATTGCAAGGAATTTAGGGATTTTGGTCCGTAATATCATCAAAAGGTTCAGAGAATCTGGAGAAATCCCTGCACGTAAGCAGCAAGGCTGAAAACCAACATTGAATGCCCCGTAACTTTCGATCCCTCAGGCGGTACTGCATTAAAAACCGATATCAGTGTGTAAAGGGTATCACCACATGGGCTCAGGAACACTTCAGAAAACCATTGTCAGTAACTACAGTTTGTCGCTGCATCTGTAAGTGCAAAACTCTGTAAAACTCTTCTATGCAAAGCGAAAGCCATTTATTAACAACACCCAGAAACGCCGCCGGCTTCACTGGGCCGGAGCTCATCTAAGATGGACTGATGCAAAGTATCTTGTCTTTGTAGTGCATTCAATTGAATATGGGTCGAAAAGGATTTGCAAATCATTGTATTCCGTTTATATTTACATCTAACACAATTTCCCAACTCATATCGAAACGGGGTTTGTATTTTAGAAAGAGCTACGTATTTGAGACAATAGCATCATACCCGATATATGCAATCTTTAATGTTTTGGCGCGGAAGTCTCGCTACTCATTCTTTCTGCGCTGGGTGTTGTCCCGCCTACTCCACTCACAGTGTGGCGGGATAGAAACAGCTCACTTGACACAAACGCCAGTACGAGGAGAGTGTGAATTATACCTGTCAATCTTGACCTGTTTGTTGGAAAATCATGTATTTTGTCCTCCTGTTCTGGAGTCTTGCAGATCCTGTTTTCCCCGAATTTTACTTTAAAATTATTTTCAGCAGTATTGTTGACAGCAATCAGGTCTGTTTGACTCAAGCCTTGGCATCACTCAGGTCAACACGCTTTCATGATAGCAGCGTGGCGAGTTGCAACTGACATGATTCTATCAAATCAACAACGCGAGAGATGAATTCACTTGAAAACGATGGAGAATACATTTCTGCCAGAATGCAAACTTTGTGTTAATAGATATGTTCCGAGTTGCAAAGGTATGAAAAAAACGGATTTAAAAAGCTACCAGAAATAATTTTGTGGTTATATGAGCTTCCCAGTCACAACTACTTTGCTCAAGAAGCACTGCCACAACAAATCACAACAATCTGAAAAGGTGTTTAGCTGCAGTGGCTATATTGTCATCTGCCACACAGTATCTTGCAGTTTACAGCTTGGTGTTATTTGCTCAAATTTTTAAGGGGAACAAGGGTCTTCTAAAAATGTGGAGCTAAAAAACATTCTTGTCAAAGGTAAAATATTTCCAAGTTGCTGCTGATGTTTAAAATGTCCTCTTAAACCAGGGACTTTTATATTTTCTTCTTTTGTGTTTTTGTTATTCGCTGAGGATTTCAGCATAGCTTAAGGTTTGTTTCAATGAAAATTATACTTTACTATTCTTATATTATTTTCAAGGCTTTTCAACATTTTATGTGCATTTGTCTATTCCTGAAACCTAAACATTTCCCGAAATTTACTTTATGTTTCAATAAAACAACTTGACACGCATATTTGGGTTTGACTTTGTCAAAATTTATTTTCCGTAAAAATTATTTCGATATATATCATATATCGGGATTCAGCCAAAATACTGTATATCGGGATATGAGTTTTGGTCTATATCGCCCAGACCTAATTTATACATAGAATACATAGTATTTATGATAATGGTTTTGATTTTCAATTGCTGCCTCAAAGCCTCTTATGCTTGTAATTGACTAAATTTGCTCAGTCACTGCCTGCTACATGGTGGGCTGTGTTAATTATTTTTTACCCTTTTTCCTCTTCACTCCCCCAATTCCCTGTGTTCTTCATTTCTCTTTTTTTAATCAACTTTTTATGCAAATTCCATCCTTATGTTCTTCTCTTTGGGTGCCCTTGTTTCTCCTTGCTCCATCTGTCAATGCTTCCCCTTAAACCGGCCCCCCATCCTACTTTCATGCCCTCCCTCCTTTGTCACAGTAGTCTGAACAGTGTTAACAGTAGTGACTCCAGGGGATCCAGCGGCTCTCACTCTCATTCTCCTTCCTCCTCTTCTTCCTCCTCTTCCTCACACCACCTCTTCCACCACCATCAACCCCGCCACCGATACCGCAGCTCCACGCTGTCCCAGCAGGCCTCGGCTCGCCTCTCCAGCATCTCCTCCCACGACTCTGGCTTCATCTCTTCATCGCATGACCAGTACTCCTCATCCAAATCATCCTCACCGATGCCAGCTGAGAGCAAGGTGAGCAAAAATGCTAACAATCAACACTCTTAGTAACATCTGTAACATGTCAATGAGATTTACTACATAAAATTCAAATTTTGAGTCAGAATGGGAAGTGTACACATTAACTGTACCTAGTAAAGCATTAGCCAGCAGCAGTAAGTTTATGAGATTGTGGTGAGGTTATTACAGCTTGACTGTAAAGAAAATTAGTGTTTCCATTGTAGCCCAGGGCAAAGCAGGTCATGCTTTTAAAGCATAGACCGCTGTGACAGACTGTGGTTTGGAGAGGCTCAAGCATTCCGAGTTAATATTTTTACCAAATGTACATTTTTAAGTGCTGCACAGTGCACCACGAGTACTTTGAGTGCGTCTCTATCCACTACTCTCATTCTGTAAATTCAATCAAAACAGGAGCCGGAATGCTGAAGCTTGCTCTGTGTGGGCTGAGTGTGCTGTGGGATAAACCATATGTATCGCTGCAGTGGTTATTTTGTTTGCACGGCAGCAACCAAGTTCTCCTATTAGACAACGTTAGCAACAAAGCATTTGTGAGTCTGTTAATTTGTTTTTACAAGTTAGGTCTTCATTAATCTGCTATGGGTATGAGTATTTTTCTTGGTGAAAGAGAACAGTGAAATTGTTGAACTGGGTTCACTGCGTTAGAGCAGAAATGTCACTCTGTCTGGAATATTAATGTATTTCCGTTATGTAAATAGGCACAGAATGATCCTATAATATTCTCTGAAGTAAAACCAAATATCTCTAAAGTTGCATGTTTTAATAAGGAACTTTGGATTCATTCCATTCCTTACCTTTATCAAGCCTATTAACACCACGCTATATAACACTGACATTGCTTTAAATGAAGTAACGACTCCCACTTCACCTTCTCCATAGTCACATGACTGTACCTCTGACTAACTGCTGAGAAATTATGGAAAAGTTGGCCGTGCAATCTAACAAACTGATCATCACTTTGACATGTCTGTGCTTGCTTTTCTGTACGTGTCTGTCCTTCTGCTACCTGCTTTTGTCCTGCTTGCTGCTGTTGTCCCAGCCTTGTGCTAGTTCCAGCTCCTCTGATGTGTCAGAGTGTGGGCAGCTTCACAGTGACTCCAACAGTGAACCTCATCCTATTGAAGCTGCTGCTGCAACGCCACACACTGCTGACGAGGTGAAACATGCTTACCCAACATCAGCCTTTCCCCTTCTTACACATGAATGTCTTTGCTGTACCTCCAGCTGTATTGTACTAAACCTTGGCTCAACATTGCGTCAACCTGTTGTTACTCACACTACAACAACTGAGATATGCTTGTAAGAGTCCTCTATTATTGGACCACTATACCTAGAGAATAGTAATGGATTATTGGATCATTAAGGATTGATTGATTGATTGTGTGAAATTTAATGTTGAGTTATAGGATCTAGAAAAAAAATGTGTTTACTACTTGGTCGCAAACAAAAAAATGCATCAAATTAATTTAATTAATGGACAATGGTTAAAAACAATGCATTCATTCATTAATCCAGGAAGTTTTAGTAGAAATAACCACCCCTATTCGCAAAGACTAGGGATGCAACAATTGACCACTTTTATTTTTTATTATTATCTATTTACCATGATTGAGAAAACGTCATGGTTATATAATTACAAAGGCTACACTGCACTGTGTCACTCGGACATTAGGTTGGTACGTTATTTTCGGCACAACCTGCACGGAAACAAAGTTACACCAGCGGTGCATGGGCTGATACGCACCTATGAAGAGACACGCTAGTATGCTACATTACCTTAAAAATGGTAACAGGACAGTGCCAGCCCTCCAAAAATGCTAAAGTTTGCAGCGAGGGAACATTTCAGGTACTTTAAAAATGAAGACACTGAAGACGATGGCTCACCCATTTGCAAAACCTGCCCAAAGAAATTTGTGGCTAAATGGTCCAATTCGTCCAATCTGGTGCAGCAAAGTAAAGGCAACACATTATAACTAACTATGATAGTGGCAAGTTACTTCATGAAGAATTGAGTTGGTAAATAGTTAAATATAAAGGCGTCACTTGCAATCAGTAGTTTAGCGTTGAGTGAGTTCAGTGTAAACAGCAACAGGTACTCCTGTCAAAGGCTTCATTCACTGACCATTTAATGTTACAGATTGCTTCTTCTTGCCTGTGTTGAATAAACTATAGGCATTGTAAGTTAATATAGCAAGTGTGAAACACTAACACAACATCAGGAGCTTGTAGAATAACATTTCAATTATTACTAACGCAGCATAAAATTGTTTATTGAAAATGAATAGGCATAGATGACAATTGATGACAATAATGCTTGAGTTTATTAGTCTTATTTTAATAATACAAATGTTAAGGTAATTATTTGTTTATTCATACCTATTGTTTATTATTTGACTACTGTTATTTCAGACAGTATTAATAGATAACACATCACAATCTCTAAGGAATATAAATGTGATGTTATACTTTTTTAACTTTGAAATTAATCAATGCATAATAATCCTGATAATTGTAAAACTTTGATTATTACTCAGACTATAATTGTACATTGAAAATCTATAATTGTTGCATCCCTTATAAGGACTGTAAACCTAATGTCATTGCCATTACTTTTTACTTCAGTTTCTGTCATTGTTTTTGTGCTTTTAAATTTGTTTTTATTGTATTGTCTGTCATCTTATTTTTTCCATTTTATTATTTCAATAATTCATCCTGTTGTTTGTTTCTGTTATGTCCTTGTTATCCTCCCACCAACATACCCAAGCAGCTGTCCAATAGTTTTGACCACTATAGCCCAGCCAACTCCCCCTGCAACGGTGGGAGTCTGAGCTCAGGCTCGGACACAGCCTTCCCTTTCTTCCCTCCATCCTCCACTTCCTCCTCCTGCCCCACACGGCCATGGTCACGTCCCGCCTCAGCTCTGCTGCCAGACTTCCCTCACCACTGCCCAATGGGCTCCCTCATGATGCCTTCCTCTCGCGTCCCCAGTTGGAAGGTTCGTCTTGAAGATCACTGCATTTTACTCCTTGTCCATAGTCTGGTCTACGTGTCACGCTTTCTACCTATTTTTTTATTGTATTTTGGCAATAATTTAAAGTGAAATGTGAATCCTCTATCAGAACACTGACTGACTAGACTGTTTCTTACCAGGACTGGGCAAAGCCAGGACCATATGACCAGCCCATGGTGAACACATTGCGCAAGAAGAAAGACAAGGGGTCGCCAGCTATATTGGACTGTAATGGAGGTACGGGCACTGTAAGCAGTGCACCGCAAAGCCTTTCAACCCCAACCCCAGCTACAGCTGAAATGCAGACCCCCCAAAAGGCTTCAGTCGACAAGAGGAACAGGACCGCACCTGTCAAGGTCACTTGAGTTTTTCTCGATGTAATGTATAAATGAGTTAGTCGTCCCTCGCAACATCACGCTTCAAAGTTTTGCCTTTTTTTTAAAGCATACTATACATGTTTTTGCCCTAAATTAAGTGTTATTTGTGTGTTATATGTGTTATACAGTGCAGTATTTGTCTTATGTTCAAATAATTATGTTATATGAAAATATTCACCAAGCCTGCTCACAATAGGTGGTTAATCTTGAAGCTACTCTATCTTCACCGCGACAATTTCAAGTTAACTTTTGGCAGAACAACTTTTTGGTGGACTTAATCTTCAACACCTGTCTCATCAATAACACTTCTTCACATTGGCGAGCCTTTAACGCGAGCAATGTCAAATGACAACAATTGGAAGTAGCATTAGACATTTAGCACAACACTTGAGGGGTTAGAGCGTCTGCCTCACAGTACGAAGGTCCTGATCAGCCGTGGGTTCAATCCCGGGCTCGGGATTTTTCTGTGTGGAGTTTGCATGTTCTCCCCGTGACTGCGTGGGTTCTCTCCGGGTACTCCGGCTCCCTCCCACCTCCAAAAACATGCACCTGGGGATAGGTTGATTGGCAACACTAAATTGGCCCTAGTGTGTGAATGTAAGTGTGAATGTTGTCTGTCTATCTGTGTTGGCC
This sequence comes from Nerophis lumbriciformis, assembly GCF_033978685.3. NCBI lineage: Eukaryota > Metazoa > Chordata > Actinopteri > Syngnathiformes > Syngnathidae > Nerophis > Nerophis lumbriciformis. The sequence continues at coordinate 27,765,316 of NC_084551.2, read as the reverse complement.
CTGTGATGAGGTGGCGACTTGTCCAGGGTGTACCCCGCCTTCCGCCCGATTGTAGCTGAGTTAGGCTCCAGCGCCCCCTGCGACCCCGAAGGGATTAAGCGGTAGAAAATGGATGGATGGATGGACTTGAGAGCGCTGCCCGCAACTGTCCAGTCAAAGTAGAGCTGAACTCTTTTGATACACTCGATCTTCGAAATCAATAACGCAGTTTTGACCTGATCGATGTGGAACGACAACGCAGACACGCAAAGTTAACACGGAATGCTAACATCACAGGTAATTGTCGTAGTTACGGAAAATTGACCAACAATTTACACCTGTGGTTTGAGCACTGAAAGTCCAGTTCTATCTTAGAGGAATTATTCAGGAAGTGACATACTCAGGACGTGACAAAGTATTTCCACGTCATGGCCATGTGGTAGTGGCCGAGCAACGGCCGTAGCAATGACGCTTGGAATATCCTCCGGGCTACCGATCACTGTTATTTTCAGTGACTAATAATTTTCATCTTAGTTATTGTCAACAACATATTTTTCCCTGACGAAAATACGACGTTAACTAATCAAAACAAGTGCACGTTGACTAAAACGTAAAAAAAAAAAATTAACTGACATTTTACTCAATGAATAAAAATAAGACGTAAATGTTGACTGAAACAAAATCCAATCTTATTTAATATTGTCTTGTAGATGGGTGGGACAAGTTCAATATATATCCAATCACAACTCTTTAACAGCATACTTGTCGTAGTTACGGAAAATTGACCAACAATTTACACCTGTGGTTTGAGCACTGAAAGTCCAGTTCTATCTTAGAGGAATTACTCAGGACGTGACATACTCAGGACATGACGAAGTATTTCCACGTTATGGCCATGTGGTAGTGGCCGAGCAACGACCATAGCAATGACGCTTGGAGTATCCTTTGGGCTACCGATCAGTGTTAATTTCAGTGACTAGTAATTTTCATCTTAGTTATTGTCAACAAAATATTTTTCCCCTGATGAAAATACGACGTTAACTAATCAAAACAAGTGCACGTTGACTAAAATGTTAAAAAAATGAACTGACATTTTACTCAATGAATAAAAACAAGACGTAAATGTTGACTGAAACAAAATCCAATCTTATTTAATTTTGTCTTGTAGATGGGTGAGACAAGGTCAATATATATCCAATCACAGCTATTTAACAGCAAATAACTATGAAAGAGGGGCCGAGAGTTCGTTACAAAGGAGAGCAAATCAAATGTTTTTCCTTGTGGGATGAGGAATTTTGATTTTTTTACCGCCAAAACCAAACTGTATGGATTTAAATATGTTCCACATCATAATATGTGTACACCTGGCAGAAAGTTATTTTTGATGTTAGGATGCCAGTCATTGATCATGACATATACACATCTGTAAGTTAAGACTAATTCAATTTCCACCATATAACTTCTTTACAAAAAATTATCAAGTAATTTTGTCTACCTCAAGGAATCATTTATCTAGAAGCTTGACAAATGTTAATGTGGTCCAACGTGTTTACGTGACACGTGCAGCAATAGGAGGAAGTAAATGCAGTGTTTTGATTGTATTTATTTATTTGAGACAGACATTTATGAACTAATGAAAGTCTCCAGCCCCCCAGGCACCCCGAGAGGGACAAGTGGTAGAAAATGGATAGATGAAATTTGTCCTGCCACATATGTGTATTTGCTGCTTCTGGTTCTCCCGCGCTTATAAACAAATTACAATGAAGCCTCGCATCCTAACTCCATTTGGCAACACACATGCATACCGGGTTTGCCAGAGACGTAGCTTAAAAAACTAGTAAAAGTGCCTGAAAGATATTTATTGGCATTGGCATTTGGAGCAAAATATGACTTAAGTACATCATCCTTGACCATAAGATCTTGCTGTTTTTGTGTTAAGAAAATACTTTGCAGGTAGTCTAAATAAATGTGCTTTTAAATAAACATTAAAGAGGCCTTATCTTCTGTACTTTTTATTTTGTTCGACTAAATTTACTGTAATTTTAGCTGACTAATTTCGTTGACTAAAACTAAATCAATTTAGATGACTAAAAGTCACTAAAACTAAATTTAAAAAATGCTGTTAAAACACTGCTAAGTACAGTAATCTACAGTAGAACATACTCAAGGCTACTGTACTGGCTGAAACAAGTGTAAAGGTGACTATATGGGGGTTATTTCAGGGGGGTTTAATAATGTTTTTTAAAAAAAACGTATTTACCGGTAGAAAGTCATAAACATTTTTAATGCTCTTTGTATTCAAATATTTGATTTAATAATAATAACCCTACTTCGTGGAAATCAGTGTATCATGGTCATATCCTTTCTGAATTAACCGCGGAAACAAGGGGACGACTGTGTGCCTCATTTGGAATAACTTTGATATATTCCAGTAGTGACACTTTCAGAGCTGTGTGCTCAAGCTGTATTTATGCCCCCAGGCTGGTGAGTTTGAGGCCCATGATGAACTGGCTCTGGCCTTATCTAAAGGCCTGGAACTGGACACCCAGAGGTCCAGTCGGGACTCGATCCAATGTTCCAGTGGATACAGCACTCAGACTAATACACCCTGCTGCTCTGAGGACACAATACCCTCACAAGGTAACACGCAGTACACAAGCAGCCTTGAGGTGCTTTTAAAGCTCGAGTTATCCCAGTATATTGACTTCTGTCTGTTTTATCACCTTCAGTGTCCGATTATGACTATTTCTCAATGGCTGGGGACCAGGAGCCTGAGCAGCAGCAGTCTGACTTCGACAAGTCATCCACCATCCCCAGAAACAGCGACATCGGCCAGTCCTACCGACGTATGTTTCAGACCAAGCGGCCCGCCTCCACCGCCGGCCTGCCAAGCACACAGGCTCCCTACTCTCCGCAGACAGTCTACCCCACTGGATCCCATCCCTCCACACCCACTCACATAGGAAATGTTACAGCTACTGGTCCTTATCCTCCTGCTGTGACAGGTACACACTGAGCTTTAACACATGGCCTTTGACATGTTTGCACTCGGGCTGCAACAGTACAGGTAACCCACAGTACGGTCCATACCTCGGTTTCTGGGCCACGTTTTTCAGTTCTATTTCGGTACGTTTTTTGAGTGTAAAAACTTGTTCCTCTCAAAGATCTTTCTTTAGCTTGCTTGTCAGCAAATGTTGCATTCTGCAGTAATCATCAGTGGTGGACTGAATACTATAATACTTTTCTTTTAAGTTAACAGTTACTAAACAACACTATTAACTGGTAAATAGCATTTTGTTCCTTTATTACTTATACACATCTGTGCTTATTTATCACCAGCGGTTTAGCAAGCAGTGACCCAAAATGCTGATTTTTAATGACAGTATATTAAAGTGCAGTTTGAATTTGAAGAAGTGTAAAACTAGTGCCAACACCAAAAACAAGTTGAATGATCATTTCAGGAACAAACATTTTTTAGTCACAAACTAAAAAATTAATTAAACATATAGGGCCTGATTTACTAAGATCCAAATACCACACGCTAAACAGTGTGTGCAAACTATGAAATTGTGTGTACTGTTAGTGGCAATGATGTGTGTGATCTAAAAGACTGCAAGTACAGTTGTTAACTGGTGCAGACCGCCTTATTTAAATGAGGTTTTTGCGTGTACTACGCAATTTTCACACTTGATCTTTTTACAGCACAGTCATGTGTGTTTTTTCTGGCATTTAAGAAGCAGTCCCGCAGTGTATATACAACAGAACCCACTTTTTATAACGCTCAGAAGGTGCGCTCATGCAAGATGCTGGTAATAACTGCAGGTGTGCTCTGGAATGTTTCAGATGCAAGAAAAATGCATAATGTAAGATGTATTTTTTCATATAGGAGATATGTTAATACTATCTCCTAAATGAAAAAACAAACATTTAAAAAACGCCTGCAGACACCAAAACATATTCGGTAAATTTGTTTCAATAAGACCCTGTAGTCATCCAGCAGCTATAAAATTATAAAAAGATATTACTGAATAAATAAAATGTGTAATATTTTTATTTTTGACAGCCCATATATGTTGACAAGCATACAGTACGTACAACGGGGCTGCAGCACAATCGCCTCCTTTCTAGCAGCGAACTGCCATTTTGCACATCCTTTCTAGACATACTAAATAAAGACCAGGGGTGTCAAACTCATTTTCTACTCCCAAGTGGGCCGCTCTGGTAAAATCCCAGCACGATAACTTAAAAATAAAGACAACTTCAGATTGTTGTCTTTGTTTAAAAATACAATAAGCACATTCTGAAAATGTACAAATCATAATGTTGTTGGTTTTTTTTTATACTTACATGTTGTGGTTAATGGTATTCTATCTTTATTTGTCGTTATTTATACTTTCTGAATAAATTATGTGATAATGTTCATCAGTCATCATTGGTGTTAATTTTTAATCTATCAAGATAAAAAAATTATATCAAAATCAAATTACAGGATGTTAATTATGTAGTTTGCTCATTTTCCTCGACTGGTGCACTAACATCATGTGGTCATCTACAAAGATACAAAGAAATGCTGTTGCGACATCTAGTGGACACATTTAGAACAGCAGTTTCTTTCATTCAAAAATTCCGGCTCATTTTTATACTTTGCAAACTCATTCTGCGGGCCGGTTAAAAACCTGTTCGGGGGCATGATCCGGCCCGCGGGCCGTACGTTTGATATAGATAGATAGATAGATAGTACTTTATTGATTCCTATCCTGATATAGAAGCAAAACAGCAGCCATGGAATGGTTTTAATCTTGGTAGATTTTTTTTGATTGATTGATTGAGACTTTAATAGTAGATTGCACAGTACAGTACATATTCCGTACAATTGACCACTAAATGGTAGCACCCGAATAAGTTTTTCAACTTGTTTAAGTTGGGGTCCACGTTAATCAATTCATGGTAGATCCCACAGCCTGTGCTGATTATTTGTATTTGCATTTTCTTCTCCCAGTATTGTTGGCATTCTGATGATCAACATATATTCTGCATACTTATGAAGACAGACACCCTAAATAGATTGCACTCCGTATTTTGGTCACTTAAGAGACGCAAATCTCTGCGCACGGGTTTAAATAGATAGATCCATCCATCCATCTTCTTCCGCTTATCCGAGGTCGGGTCGCGGGGGCAGCAGCCTAAGCAGGGAAGCCCAGACTTCCCTCTCCCCAGCCACTTCGTCCAGCTCTTCCTGTGGGACCCCGAGGCGTTCCCAGGCCAGCCAGGAGACATAGTCTTCCCAACGTGTCCTGGGTCTTCCCCGCGGCCTCCCACCGGTCGGACGTGCCCTAAACACCTCCCTAGGGAGGCGTTCGGGTGGCATCCTGACCAGATGCCCGAACCACCTCATCTGGCTCCTCTCGATGTGGAGGAGCAGCGGCTTTACTTTGAGTTCCCCCCGGATGGCAGAGCTTCTCACCCTATCTCTAAGGGAGAGCCCCGCCACCCGGCGGAGGAAACTCATTTCGGCCGCTTGTACCCGTGATCTTGTCCTTTCGGTCATAACCCAAAGCTCATGACCATAGGTGAGGATGGGAACGTAGATCGACCGGTAAATTGAGAGCTTTGCCTTCCGGCTCAGCTCCTTCTTCACCACAACGGATCGATACAGCGTCCGCATTACTGAAGACGCTGCACCGATCCGCCTGTCGATCTCATGATCGACTCTTCCCTCACTCGTGAACAAGACTCCGAGGTACTTGAACTCCTCCACTTGGGGCAAGATCTCCTCCCCAACCCGGAGATGGCACTCCACCCTTTTCCGGGCGAGAACCATGGACTCGGACTTGGAGGTGCTGATTCTCATCCCAGTCGCTTCACACTCGGCTGCGAACCGATCCAGCGAGAGCTGAAGATCCTGGCCAGATGAAGCCATCAGGACCACATCATCTACAAAAAGCAGAGACCTAATCCTGCAGCCACCAAACCAGATCCCCTCAACGCCTTGACTGCGCCTAGAAATTCTGTCCATAAAAGTTATGAACAGAATCGATGACAAAGGGCAGCCTTGGCGGAGTCCAACCCTCACTGGAAACGTGTAAATAGATGGATAGGTAGTACTTTATTGATTCCTTCAGGAGAGTTCCCTCAGGAAAATTTAATAGATCAGCTTTGCATATGCTATCAAGTTTGCACATGTCTTAATACACGCAAACCTTTAGTAGATCAGGCCAAAAGTGTTTATTAAAAAGCGTAAAGATTTTAGTACTTGTTTTAATCTGAAGAGTTGAATCAAAACAAACACTTAAACTAAAAGTGTCATTCAAAAATATTTATATATCAAATGTATTTTTACCTCTGGTTAATTAATTCTCCCAGTCTGAACCAATAGTTCAGTCAGAATTTTCATAACTTGATCTTTCACTCAGGAGCGGCATGCAATAGCAAAACGTGTCTCTAGCGAGGTGCATTCGAATGAAGTCATCGCTGCTTCAAAATGCCTGCTGGCCATTTCTCTTTGGTTTCTTCTGGGCTCCACTTACAGCAGTGTGGGGGTGGCGTTATGAATTCTCAATTTATCATACGCAGAACTTGTCATTCTTAAATCTGATCATTGTAAAAACAGCTGTTTTGTCTTTCATTCACAGGCAACTCAAATCATGGGTTTTATTCCGGATCCCATAACCCCTCTGGCTCCTATTCCACGGGCCACGGTCCAGTCATCATCACTCCTGGCATTGCCACAATCCGCCGCACCCCCTCCTCAAAACCCTCTTCCCGCCGCGCAGGCTCACTAGGTTCTGGTCCTATTCCTATTCGCACACTTGTCATCCCGGTAAAAATCCCAACAGTCCCTGACATGTCGGGGGTGCCAAACGGGAGCAGGAGTGTGGAGGAGATGGGGAGAGAGAGTTCCGAGAATGCTGGCACGCTGCCTGTGGCGTCTTGGAGCGGTCAGGCTTCGACCAACCCTCCCACTGTCCCGCTGCCCAACCAGCTGGCCCAGCGGCACCCCCACAATGAGCCAGTAGGAGACAAGGCAGATGGCAGCATGTTGTCGGCCATCCGCAAGGGCGTCAAGCTCAAGAGGACCCTCACTAATGACCGCTCTGCACCACGTGTTGCGTAGTGCCATCCATTAACTTCTTATTGTGTATTCAGCAAGCAAATGTTCCTTCTTTTAGATGCCATGTTTCCTGTTCCACTGTGAGAATACCTACCTACTGAAGTATTCGGCAGTGAGTTCACGTCACCTGACAAAAACAAATATAAAAGATACAAACACTGTATATAACAAACAGGGCAATTGCAGAACCACATCTGGTACACCCTGCACCACGAGTCAGTCTCAGAAGATTTTAAATTGGACATTTCGGGACGAAAAACTGACGTGTTTTTGCCGATTTGAATCCATAGCTGTGCAATTACAGAGGTGTCCCTATTGAATTGAATTGGTTAATGTTCCACACGAGGAGGCTATTTGAACATTGGACAACAAGAAACGAGGTGGATAAATCCAGAGAAGGAGACTTTATTTAAGGACATTTCAGCAGCTGCACACAGATGTGCTCAAAGCTGTCCTCCGTCCTGTGTCCTTTAAATTTGTCCGCAACACCACTGTGACACCTTTGACAGCTTAAAGCCTGCCGTCCTAGTTAAGGATGGGGACTGCATCGTCAAGCATCACATAAAAGAGGCTTCTATGTAAAGAGTCACACGTTGACCTATGAATTGATTTGTTGCTTTATTGTTATGTCTATGATTTGTAAACGTTTGTTGCCAAAAAGTGTGTTGCTGCTTCTCACATTGGGTCCCAACACTTCTATCAGAATCTTCCCTTTTTAAAGTAGGAATCTCAATGTCAGCCTTGTTGTACAAACATGTTCTTTATCTAGATGTTGCCTTGGGGCATCACTTTGTTTAAGTTTGTTCTATCCAAGTCTAATATGAGCTGCAATATTTACACGCCAAGGTTTGTACAGTACAGCCCCTTTATCTTTTAGCATTTATTGTCCATACTGTCTCTGTAGTTCATAAACCTTACTAAAGTCGGGGGGGGAAAAACACTTACTATAAGCGAATTGGGAAAAGGTTCTGAAAGTCATTCATTGTAAGATGTAAATAACGGCAATGTAGCATTTAAGATTTTTCCATCTGTCACGTGTGGACATTGTGTGTTCGAGATACAGTACAGAATGACAACAAGTAGATACTTCCTGTGTGTACAATCACAACACAATGCTTTGTATTTAGGACATCCTGTTGGTTCTGTAGGAGCACAATGAGGCTTTACTTAACAGTTTGTGTATGTACATTTCAGTTCAAGCACTGTGAGACCACGCTGACTAACAACGTATCAGACTTGTAAATAACTGTCGGCGCAATTTAAGTTATTTTCTCTCTTCATTTTATACTCCCAGATATCACATTTGGCTCTATTCATGCACATACAGTCTGATGATGTGTGATGAATCCTATTTTACTAATATTGATTTGTTTGTGGCGTCAGTGCTATGAATCCCCTTATTTCACACCTGCATGTAGCAACTAGAACGTATGGAGCCAGCTGTTTAGGAAGTAAATCACAGTCATAATAATAAATGTGTCTGACCTGAAGGTCACTGCTCACAAATATTGGCTGTGTAATGGGCATATTTCATCACTATTACTCTACTGATGATACAGACTTATTTGGCACGGTCAAGAGCATGTAGTCTCCCAACAACTCACTTCCCGCTATGTTTAATCTCTAACCTGATTTACTCTCCCAAAGATGTGTGATGGATTATATTCCAACACCAAGAAGGCATCTACATCTGTTGATGTGACCAACCCTGAACAATGCATTTACCTCCATACTGTTACATTTCAAGCAATGGTTGTACACGTGAAACAACACCTATTTGTCAATATTGTTAATTGTCTAAAACTCCTATTATCCACCTTTGTATTTAAATTGCCAGTATATCGATTATATATTATATCAGAGTTCCTTATTGTTTGTGTGTTTTATGATATATATTTAAAAAAAAAAAAGGCTTTACTGTACAATGTAAGGAGTTGATTTTAGTAGAGTTTTTCTGTCCCTCCACAGTGCAACAGGCAAAGATGCAATTTATTTCCAATACTTTAATGGTTGTTGACAGCTTTAGCAATATAATAAAAACAAGAAATGTGCTTGACTGGTTTTGTGAATGTGTATATATATATATATATATATATATATATATATATATGATTTTTTACCTCTCTGTATTATGTCTCCATTTAGACTTATTTCTGGTCTGTCAATACATGAGGCATTTAAACCACCAGGGGTCACTGTTGCCCATGCTATTCATGATTCCTCTGCTTGCATTATTGAGCTTTATCTATGCAGCTGCATTATTACACCCCTTGATCATTTATTAAAACAACAATCAAATACAAACCCTTTATATAAATGCCATATATTACAGATTACACAAGTTTCCTATACACAAGACTTTCCTGTGGTGTAAAAATGTACTGTTGTTTTTTTTCCCCACTAGGAGTCATATGTTCTTGTTTGAGTGACGTCATTAAAGTAGGAATGTGATCACACCCAAGCGGGGTTGGTAGGCACACTTTATACTTTAGTGTGAATTGCTCATCATCAAACCATCGTCAATACTGAAGCTCGAAGGTGAGACATTTATTGTGACAACCAGTCCCATCACTAGGATGGTTGTCTCAATGATATTTTAATGGGGAAAATATTTGGCAAACATTTGAAAGTTTAGTTGCAGTGACAAATATATAACTTAATGCATTTTAACACAAAATAAGCAAGGGACAGTTTTAGGCCAGTCTTTATATGTGATATGTATGAATGAGTACTGTATATGTGACAAAAACCCTTAAGGGCAAAACAGTGACGTGCAGTGAGGGGAGGCAGGTGAGGCGGGGCCTCACGTGCCATCATGGAAAGAAAAAAAATGTAAAATGAAAAAAAAGTAATTAAATTGTTATATGTATCCAGTGATTATACGATAAAGTTATTTTCCATTTAACTTCACCAGTTTTAGATTATTTTTATTCAAAATCGCTGAATTTTCACATTTGCCGTTCAAATACTGAGAAGAGACGGTGTGGTGAGTCAGCAGCCAGTTGAGGCATGTCACTGAGTTGAGCCTCACCATGGATTGCACAATGACTCGGCTAACTGCTGGCCTGCTGTGCAGTGAGACCGTATTGCTATATGAATTATATTATACATTTCCATAGTTTAGTTAGCTGAGGTATATAATGTACAGTGTATTTTGTCAACAACTGTATGTGTGTAATGTATTTCCTGTGCTGAGCAATCATAAAACTGCTGCGAAGACGCACTGTGTGAGGCTCGCAGTAATCCCGCCTCCTGGTGGTAGAGGGCGCTAGTGATCCCAGCGACCATTCTTGTGACTACTCGGCTGCAGAAGAAGTGACAATAAGCAGCAACAGTTAGCAGCGATCGTTTATTTTTCCTCTCGCCTGGACTTTTAACATGGAGGATTACATATCTAAAATAAAACAGTTTTCTAAACTAGACTTTCAATCGAAGCAGGAGGTAATAATTAAAGGAAGATCTCCATCGAGACAGAGAGACTTTTAAAACTGAAAAAAGATAAGGAAGACTTCGATAAACAAGTTATCGATGCTTTTGTTCGAAAGGAGTGGCGCATGGACTTCATTTATAAGTAAAGGGAAGACCATAATAAAAAATGTTTTATTAAATGTGCTTTTTTGTGTGCTACAGTTTGTATGTGTAAAGTTAAAGTTAAGTTAAAGTACCAATGATTGTCACACACACTAGGTGTGGTGAAATTTGTCCTCTGCATTTGACCCATCCCCTTGCTCACCCCCTGGGAGGTGAGGGGAGCAGTGGGCAGCAGCGGCGCCGTGTCCGGGAATCATTTTTGGTGATTTAACCCCCAATTCCAACCCTTGATGCTGAGTGCCAAGCAGGGAAGAATGCTGGTATGAGCTTTTAAACATAACCCGTTAACTGCTGCCAATCAAATGGTGAATAAGATACTCTTTAGGTTTCATATGTTTGTAAATCTGACTGTGATGAAGTCAGTGCCTCACCAGCCATCAACCTCACCGCACGTCACTGTGGCAAAACTAATCATTAGCTAGCCAACTAATAACAATCCAAATTATAGATTTCCCTTCTAACTTTTAGTTTTAGTTTTAAACACATCGTGTTCAAGCCTAGAGGAGGAAAACTGGAGAAATTAATATTTACAATTTACAATTTAAAAAAAAAAAAGTTCAACCCTCCTACTCTAGAGAGGACCATGTAGGTAAGCTCTGATCCTAATAATCTAGATTTCCAGCAAGATATTTGTATGGGTGCTCAAAAAATCGATTCACACCTGATTTATATTTATTTCTATTCTAAATGGATTCATAATTGTCATAAATGTATATTATTTTTTTAGCCATCTCCACGCTGAAAAGAGGCGCTTTTGTAACCCACCTGTTTTGAAAATGTCTTACTACTTTTTTTATACCAAATAATATATTGTAAGAATCTGTTGGAATCGCGAGTTGTGTTGAATCGAGAGTCGAATCGTCACCTCAAGAAAAGCACTGTTGTATACAGAGACATTTCATTATGGAATACTCTTCATTGAAATATTAGGACTATTCCCAGTAAAAAAAAAACATTTAAGAAACATGTAAAGTCACTTTTTAGACTTAAGAGGTAATCTTTCCTGTTATCAGTTTGAGAACTTTTTTTTCTCTCTCTCTCTCTTTCCCTTTTTCCTTTCTTTTATTGTAACTGGATTTGCGTATGTTATGTAGCTGGATCTGTGTACTGTTATCTTTTTATTTTGTTTTTGAGAATTTTCTTTTTCTTTTCCTTTTTCCTTTCTTTTGTTTGTAATTGTATTTGTGTCTGTTTTGTAACTGGATCTGTGTATTATTATTTTACTTTGAACTTTTGTAAAGGACCCCAGGAAAACCAGCCTGGCGTTTGTGCGTCGGCTAATGGGGATCCTCAATAAACAATCAAGAATCGAATCGCGATTTGTTGTTCGATTCTCAACCCTAATAACTAGTGTGACAACCAACCTTGTTCTAAGTTATGTTAAGTTGTAATGTTCAAATAGTGAAGTTTAAACTTAAACAAATCCACCATGCATTGCAATAAAATGTAAAGTAGTAAATAGACGACGCTCCCTGAACGTGCCTACGTCATTACGTGACGTAATTACCATGCGCGCAAGAAAGCTGCTCTCTGATTGGTCACTTCTGTCGACGCTTCCAGCGGCTGGAGTGCTCCTCTCCCATCCGCCTCTCACGGTCCTGTCCGCCCGAAGGTTACACTCGCTCGCCTCCGTCCTGACAATATGTCGTTTTACCAAAATATTACCATCAAAATGGTCGCTTTTGACGCGGTTTCTGTCGTCAGCTCCTAACCTTCGGCCCGGGGACGGAAAGAAGACACGTATGCGTCGAACCAACCGCTCTCTTTAGACGCTTTATCCCGTGTTGGACGGGACAGCTCAGCACCGACTGAAGGTAAGTTGATTTAAAGCATTTATAACATCACTCTCGTATATTTATTGATATTTATGTTTAAGCCACGCCTTCCATAACCCCACGTGACCGTTTGAAGTGTAATAGGACATAATAAACATCTCCCTCCAGCCTTCTGACCCTTAGCACTCGCCCCTGTTCGCCCTGAGATGCTGCCCAGCCTGCGCGGAGTCCTGCGGCCCGTCCGCCACATGAGAGCCGGGAGCGGGCCCCTCCGAGCCGGACTGTTTAGCCAGCAAGCTCCCTCCTCCCTGTCCAGCCCGTGTCTGTACCGGCACCTGGGCACTCACCCGCTGAAGGAACCCGTGGAGCCCCTCAACTCTCCCCGCGGGGCCAAGGAGTTTATTTACAGCCTCCATCCGACGGAACGCACCTGCCTGCTGCGGGAGCTGCACAAGTTCGAGTCCATTGCCATCGCTCAAGGTGGGTGTGCAGCTGTAATTGTATAAACATGAATAAAATGCCAGTTATTGTAGTTTGCATCGGTGGAGAACTGCACTGCGTCATACTAAGGTGTTTTTAATATTTTAGTTAACCTTGTTCCAGAATAAGAGTATACAAAATACAACCCTATTAAACATATTGATAGAGGACAAGGGGTGTCGTAGCAAATTTAGGTCCTCCATTAAAGGGATCTTTTATGCAAAACCAACTTTTCTTACCAAGGTACCTGTTTTTGTGTATTTGGGCTCTGCATCGGGCAGCACGGAATACAATGCGAAAGTACTGGGTTCGATCCCCGGGCTCGGGATCTTTCTGTGTGGAGTTTGCATGTTCTCCCCGTGACTGCTTGGGTTCCCTCCGGGTATTCCGGCTTCCTCCCACCTCCAAAGACATGCACCTGGGGATAGGTTGATTGGCAACAATACATTTTCCCCAGTGTGTGAATGTGAGCGTGAATGATGTCTGTCTATCTGTATTGGCCCTGCGATGAGGTGGCGACTTGTCCAAGGTGTACCCCGCCTTCCGCCCGAATGCAGCTGAGATAGGCTCCAGCGATCCCCCGCGACCCCGAAAGGGATAAGCGGTAGAAAATGGATGGATGCCCATCCATCCATCCATCCATCCATCCGTCTTCTTCCGCTTATCCGAGGTCGGGTCGCGGGGGCAACAGCCTAAGTAGGGAAGCCCAGACTTTCCTCTCCCCAGCCACTTCGTCCAGCTCTTCCCGGGGGATCCCGAGGGGTTCCCAGGCCAGCCGGGAGACATAGTCTTCCCAACGTGTCCTGGGTCTTCCCCGTGGCCTCCTACCGGTCGGACGCGCCCGAAACACCTCCCTAGGGAGACGTTCAGGTGGCATCCTGACCAGATGCCCGAACCACCTCATCTGACTGGAGGAGCAGCGGCTTTACTTTGAGCTCCCCCCGGATGACAGAGCTTCTCACCCTATCTCTAAGGGAGAGCCCGCCACCCGGCGGAGGAAACTCCTTTCGGCCGCTTGTACCCGTGATTTTGTCCTTTCGGTCATGACCCAAAGCTCATGACCATAAGTGAGGATGGGAACGTAGATCGACCGGTAAATTGAGAGCTTTGCCTTCCGGCTCAGCTCCTTCTTCACCACAACGGATCGATACAGCGTCCGCATTATGAATAAAATGCCAGTTTTAGTTTGCATCGTTGGAGAACCTGCACTGTTTCATACTAAGATGTTTTTAATATTTTAGTTAACCTTGTTTCAGAATGAGAGTATGCAAATTACAACCCTGTTAAACATATTGTTAGAGGACAAGGGGTGTGGTAGCAAATTCTGGTCCTCCATTAAAGGGATCTATTATGCAAAACCAACTTTTCCTACCTAGGTACCTGTTTTTGTGTATTTGGGATCTGCATAGGGCAGCATGGAATACAATACGGAAGTACTGGGTTCGATCCCCGGGCTCGGGATCTTTCTGTGTGGAGTTTGCATGTTCTCCCCGTGACTGCGTGGGTTCCCTCCGGGTACTCCGGCTTCCTCCCACCTCCAAAGACATGCACCTGGGGATAGGTTGATTGGCAACACTAAATTGGCCCTAGTGTGTGAATGTGAGTGTGAATGTTGTCTGTCTATCTGTGTTGGCCCTGCGATGAGGTGACTTGTCCCGGGTGTACCCCGCCTTCCGCCCGATTGTAGCTGAGATAGGCTCCAGCACCCCCCGCGACCCCGAAAGGGATAAGCAGTAGAAAATGGATGGATGGATGGATGAATAAAATGCCAGTTTTAGTTTGCATCGGTGGAGAACCGCACTGCGTCATACTAAGATGTTTTTAATATTTTAGTTAACCTTGTTTCAGAATGAGAGTATACAAAATACAACCCAATTAAACATATTGTTAAAGGACAAGAGGTGTGGTAGCAAATTCTGGTCCTCCATTAAAGGGATCTATTATGCAAAACCAACTTTTCCTACCTAGGTACCTGTTTTTGTGTATTTGGGATCTGCATAGGGCAGTACGGTGGTACAGGGGTTATTGCATGTCCCTTACAATACGAAGGTCCTGGGTTTCATCCCTGGGCTCGGGGTCTTTCTGTGTGGAGTTTGCATGTTCTCCCCGTGACTGCGTGGGTTCCCTCCGGGTACTCCGGCTTCCTCCCACCTCCAAAGACATGCACCTGGAGATAGGTTGATTGCCTTAGTGTGTGAATGTGAGTGTGAATGTTGTCTGTCTATCTGTGTTGGCCCTGTGATGAGGTGGCGACTTGTCCAGGGTGTACCCCGCCTTCCGCCCGAATGCAGCTGAGATAGGCTCCAGCACCCTCGCGACCCCGAAAGGGATAAGCGGCAGAAAATGGATGGATGGATGGATGAATAAAATGCCAATTATTGTAGTTTGCATCGGTGGAGAACTGCACTGCGTTATACTAAGATGTTTTTAATATTTTAGTTAACCTTGTTTCAGAATAAGAGTATGCAAAATACAACCCTATTAAACTCCAGTTGGAATTTCTCTCCGTAAAAGTTCGCACTTTCCTCTTAATATTTACACATTTTGTAGATTGCTGTCCGCGGGTATATCTGGAATATATTACATTTACGTCCACATCGCAGACATGCTGATTACACTTCAGACAATCGCGTGCGTCTTGTTTATGTCACAACATCCAGTTTCGGCAGCACTATTTTCGGTGGTCGAACTTTCGGTGCATCTTTTGTCAATAGTGCACAAATAATAACCTGTATACATCCATTTACACTGTAACGACCTGCAGGTGGTATTGTTCTCTGTTTGTGGGGTTTCGATTTTATGTTTAATTTTCCCATGATCACAAATACACCTTCTGTGCCTGAAAGCGGATTAGCTGAGAGTGAGAAAGTGCTGTTGTGTGTCGGAGGAAGCACAAAGCGAAAGTGTTTTCATGGGAGGTAAAACCTTTTGGATTTGGGCCGGATTTTAGCATAAGCTTGGCAATAAAAGTGAAAATAGCGAGTCTGACTTTTGACTTCTTCTTGAGGTTACAATACATTATATTAGTTTTATTTGTTTTCACGTTAGCGAGGATTTTGCTGTGGCGATGCGCCACGTTCAGTTACATTAAGGAGAAACCCTGCATCAGTGCAGGTGGGAGGACATTAGATGAGAAGGAATAACACAGAAGGTTGCAGACAGTAGCCATAATAACATTCTCCCTGGCTGAAGTAGATACCTTACCCTGAATTTCTAAATAAGCATGTTCACCTAACTGATGTTAAAAAAAAAGATTTCAAAACCGTGTGTAAGCATGTGCCAAAATGCATGAACCTTAATGATTTGACACTTTGACATTGTTTAACACAAGTATCCAACATTGTGAACAACATTTATAAGTCAGCAAAGAGGAAGATCATCATAGGTCCCCTTTTAAATGACGCCTCAGCTACACATTATTGTGAAGAAGGATTTTGATCCATCTGTCCATCCATCCATTTTCTATGTCATGTGTCTTCATCAGTGTCAGGTGGGAGCTGGAGGCTATCCCTGCTGACTAAAAGTACGAGGCATGATTCAACCTGGCCTGCGGCCTCATGTACAGGGAGTTGTGTGGCTTTTCTACTAAAAACGGACGTACGATCTAATCCAGAAAACGGCGTACACAAGTAAATATTCAGATGTATTAAAGTGTTTGCATGCACAAATCCACATTTCTTTGTTGCGTTGCAATTTACTTGAAATCGACCGCAAACGTGTGCGTGGCTTTGAACGCCCAGGCCACGCATTTCCTAATGAGGGCTCAGTAAGAGGTGCTTCTTTCTCCTGCTGCGAAAAACAGCACACAGGCTAAAAAAATAAATAAATATTTGATCGGCATCAGGAAGAAAGTGAAGAAGATGGATGTACATCGCCAAAACAGACGTGTGTAGTTAAAGTATCCACAGCCTGTAGAAATATGCGTACGACAGCTATGAAGTTGCTGTGAGTCATTGCTCATTTCCACGTCAACGTCAGTTTTGTTACATCTCAACTCTGCCGTGAAAAATGGCATACCGTCGCAGGTCATTTATAGATAAAAAATCATTCACACTGACTAAATTCACACTGATGGAAATGTTAAAGGGGAACATTATCACCAGACCTATTCTATTATTCGCTCTCGGAGCGATGACGTCACAACGTGACGTCACATCGGGAAGCAATCCGCCATTTTCTCAAACACCGAGTCAAATCAGCTCTGTTATTTTCCGTTTTTTTCGACTGTTTTCCGTACCTTGGAGACATCATGCCTCGTCGGTGTGTTGTCTGAGGGTGTAACAACACTAACAGGGACGGATTCAAGTTGCACCAGAGGCCCAAAGATGCGAAAGTGGCAAGAAATTGGACGTTTGTTCCGCACACTTTACCAACGAAAGCTATACTACGACAGAGATGGCAAGAATGTGTGGATATCCTGCGACACTCAAAGCAGATGCATTTCCAACGATAAAGTCACAGAAATCTGCCACCAGACCTCCATTGAATCTGCCGGAGTGTGTGAGCAATTCAGGGACAAAGGACCTCGGTAGCACGGCAAGCAATGGCGGCAGTTTGTTCCCGCAGACGAGCGAGCTAAACCCCCTGGATGTCTTGGCTCACACCGTCCCTTATGCCACCAAAGATGATCAAGAGAAGAATATCGACCCTAGCTTCCCTGGCCTGCTGACATCAACTCCAAAACTGGACAGATCAGCTTTCAGGAAAAGAGAGCGGATGAGGGTATGTCAACAGAATATATTAATTGATGAAAATTGGGCTGTCTGCACTCTCAAAGTGCATGTTATTGCCAAATGCATTTCATATGCTGTAAACCTAGTTCATAGTTGTTAGTTTCCTTTAATGCCAAACAAACACATACCAATCGTTGGTTAGAAGGCGATCGCCGAATTCGTCCTCGCTTTCCCCCGTGTCGCTGGCTGTCGTGTCGTTTTCGTCGGTTTCGCTTGCATACGGTTCAAACCGATATGGCTCAATAGCTTCAGTTTCTTCTTCAATTTCGTTTTCGCTACCTGCCTCCACACTACAACCATCCGTTTCAATACATGCGTAATCTGTTGAATCGCTAAAATCCGAGTCTGAATCCGAGCTAATGTCGCTATAGCTTGCTGTTCTATGCGCCATGTTTGTTTGTGTTGGCATCACTATGTGACGTCACAGGAAAATGGACGGGTGTATATAACGATGGTTAAAGACAGGCACTTTGAAGCTTTTTTTAGGGATTTTGCGTGATGGGGTAAAATTTTGAAAAAAACTTCGAAAAATAAAATAAGCCACTGGGAACTGATTTTTAATGGTTTTAACCCTTCTGAAATTGTGATAATGTTCCCCTTTAAAGACTCTAATGTATTGATCATGCAGGTGTTCCTAATGTTATAGCCAGCCAATGAGAATGACAGGACTATATATTTTTCACACACTAGGGGTGTAACGAGAAAACAGTATTAATGATAACCGTAGTAAATCGTTTTAAATTAAAATGATTGAAAAAACGTACTTGATAACTCACAGACTCACCGGCGCCAGCTCGCTAGCTTAAATGCTAACATGAAAACAAGAGACATTAATGTCTTTCTCCAATAAAACAACATACCCCAATCTAAACTTATATAAACACAATGCTGTCTGCTAAACTAAGATATTCAATTGTGCACATTGAACCTACAAGCTGTGCTCTCTTAGAACAGAGTGATTGGTATATATTCAGAGGACTACGGTGTGTTCAAGGACCACTGAACAGAGTAGGATGTCATAACGCCCGCTGGAAATAATAAATAATAGTCAATTTTATTTGTTACAGCACGGTGGTACAGGGATTAGTGCATGTGCCTCACAATACGGAGGTCCTGGGTTCGATCCTGAGCTCAGGATCTTTCTGTGTGGAGTTTGCATGTTCTCCCCGTAACTGCGTGGGTTCCCTCCGGGTACTCCGGCTTCCTCCCACCTCCAAAGACATGCACCTGGGGATTGTGATCATTTGTTCGCCATGTCACCCAGCCGTACCTCTTGACTTTAAATCAATGGATGACGTTGAACTCTTAACACAATTACCAATTAATTAAACGTAATTGCCATATTTTCAAATGTCCAACGAGACAATTCATTTCACATTTTGTCATTGATAAATGTGTTGAAAGCATTTTATGTGGTAAACACAAGGGATACTGTAGAACCTCCAAAGATGATACTTCAGTCAAACTGTCACCATCATAAAACCTTTATTAACTACATGCAATATACACGGTAACATAACTGGCCAGAGCATGATAAATTGGTTGATTTTTTTTTTTACTTTTGTATTTGTAAAGAACACCAAGCAAGCATATATAGGAGGTCATCTGTGATTCTGATAGCACCTACCATATTATCCAAACTATAGAGTACATAAGCCGCACCCACTAAATCTTAAAAGAAAATGTTTTTCCACATATTAGTCGCACCAGACTATAAGCCGCAGATATTTACATTGTGAAATCAGTTATTTACAACGGAAGATTTTTTATAAATGTTTATTTACATACATTAATTGTTTTCAAACAATGCTAGTAACACAGCAGTAAAATGGATGATCAAACAAAACAGAAGTCCTCGTCAGACTCCGTAACTCCACAGTGATGATTTGGTGAATTTACTGAGAATTTTGTCAAACTGAAACCATACAAAAAGATTGTCATTGTGTGTTATTAATAGTAACACAGACACTCGTAGACGTCTTAGCATACTATCTAATGCTAAAGACGATAGCTTCATTACATTATGATAGCATGTACGAATATACATGAAAATACTCTTCCATACATCACACATGAGACGGTTTAGTAAGTATGAATTGTTATAGTAAAATGTTTTAATTTACAAACATTGCTTGGAGTGATGAATGAAGAATCCTTCCGAGCTGAAAAGCTATGGACGGTTTTACTTCCGGTTTAAGGCATTAAAACAAAAAGTAAATGTTCAGCCCTCAACACCTGCAGTGAGCGAACTCATCCAAATGATGACGCCATAGCACAAACAATAACACATCATTGTAGGGTTTCTGCTTGTTTAATGAAAGTTGTTGAACACAAAACATTATGGCCATTAGTGAAGAAAAATCCATTAATTAGCTGCAGCGTTTTATAAGCCTTACGGTTCGAAGCGTAGAAAAAAAAGTAGCGGCTTATTGCCCGGAATTTATGGTATATTGATGTTACAGTACTAAACATTATTCAAATACCCCACTGTTTCTGTTTTTAGCATTATTTTAATTAAAAGAATGGATTTCATGGTAAGATATGTCGCTAAGCGCTTCACCGGCATACCAAAAAATAACGCTGCAAATCTTGGTATGGGCGAGGAGACATAATGCATTGATCAAAAGATCAGCTCATCAGAAAGAGGCTCTCAGCATTGTGTCTGAGGGAAGTATGATTGTGTATCCCTGCTGCTTTTCAGTGCAAAGAGTCATTGTTCTGAGATGGTTCTGTGCTTCTGCTTCATCCTGGCATTGCAAGCTCAACAAAAAACTTAAATCATCAGCTTTCAGTGAAAAGTCACAGCTAACAAATATAAACAAGAATGGCTCACATGTAAATAGATCTCTGACTTCTGCAGTACAGTACAACTTTATAGGTAAGAATACTTGCTCAAACATTACTCACAAAGAAAGTCAATAAATTAGCATGTTAGTTTTCTGTAACTCTACTCTATCACAGCCAAACAATGATAAAACCATCCTCGACACAGGTACTGTGTAATAATAAACAAACCTCCTTTCTCAGCATAAATTTGACCCCAATACAAAACTCCTCTGAACTCAACATTTTGCTCCATAGTAAAAATAACTGCTTTAATGTGCAAATTCTTTCCTTCCCAGTTTGTGAGCAAATGCGCCCCCATGCCCATATCTCACTTGCTGAATGTGTTGTCGTGTGCAGTTTCCAGCAAGATTTCCAACGGTGTAGGTTCTGTTTGTATAAATAACAGAACGCTGATTGCCGTATAGTCCTAAAACAGAAAGGTTGTATTTTTGAACAACCAATTCCCGGTGCCTTGAAGTCAATACTGGTACTCAATGGTACCGATCTTTGATACTTCTGTATGTACTCATGTGATAGTAAATGTTAATTTGTTTAATAATACAATACATTTTTTTATTTAACACTTAACAGTGAGCTAATAATAACTGCTGTTCATCTGTTAAAACATGATTTCTTACACTTCTGAGTCTCATTTGCAAGTTTTTGCATGCAGTTGTAATTCCAAGTCATTACGTGGCAGTCGTGTATATAGGACAGTTTGTCGCCTAGCCAGAAAGCAGTCTTTGCCATGAAGTTGAATGTTGGCACAGCCAATGTAAATTACCATCGAGCTAACGTATTTTGAAAAGTGGAGCCTTACTGTACGTTTGAGTGCTTTCTATCAGGTATATTTTTTGGCATAGAAAATTGCAGCATTAACTTGAGGCAGTTTGGCTCTGGGTGCTGTTTCAGTGCTTATTTTCCTTCTTAGGGCCTGATCCACTAAAGCAGGGGTGTCAAACTCAAATACAGAGCGGGCCAAAATTTAAAATTGAACAAAGCCACGGGCCAAGGTTGAACAAATTAACCTTTTAATAGGGACCCAAACAAGTTTTGCATTGAATATTGAACAAGCAAGGCTTATATAACTTTATAGTGACATGCAAAATCGAGTTTCAAATAATAATAATAATAATAAAAAAATATCAATAGCATATCAAATACAATTTAAATAAAAATTGAATGCCTCTTTTCTATTTGCAGCCTTCTGAGGTAAATATCAACATTAACTTTTTCCACAGGCTAATAAATTTGAAAATAAAATAATGAATAAACCAACCATTCAGGACTTTAAACTGCTCAGTTCGCAACACACTGATCTAATCTGATGTGCCCAAGCCAGATACCTGGCATCTTTTCTTGGATGCTAGTTCATTAATGTCGGGGCTCAGGCTTTGAGCTGAGGCATCCCTCATTATCGAACAAAGGTGTTCATCAGTCATTATATCTCGTAGTCCACAGTCTTGGGGGCGTGCCTTACAGGCACTGCTTTTAACGTCCTCTACGAGCTGACGTCACGTCCGCTTTTCATCCCTTCTAACAACGTGCCCGCCCAGTCACAAGATATGAGCGGCTCCTGTACGCACACACACGTAAATGCAAAGCATACTTCATCAACAGCGATACAGTTTACACTGAGAGTGGCCATATAAGCAACTTTAACATTGTTAGAAATATACGCCACACTGTGAATCCACACCAAACAAGAATGACAAACACATTTTGGGAGAACATCCGCACAGTAACACAACTGTGTTACTGTGTTACCGCCGCTGTATATAATTGGCGGGCCAGCTCTAGTGTTAATTTGATATCACCTCATGGGCCAAGTGAAATTACAGAGTTTGACACCTATGCACTAAAGGTTTGTGTATATTAAAACACATAAAAGCACAGACAGAATTTAGTCGATGCCTTTAAAAGTACAAAATGTGGTGCCTATCCTTACCAATAGTTTTGATCATTAAATTAAGTGGTACGGTGTTGTACTTGATCAAGTGTGCCATTACAATTGTCACAATACATGTACAATACATATATATACATATTGTTTAATTAATTACAAGAAACTTCTGTGAAAATTAAATCCTGAAAGGTACAATTGCTCTCCCTTTTTCTGTAAAGTCAGGACATTTGGGATTAGAGCGATTTTTTTATGCAAAAGGTCATCCTTTTTTTCTTGACAAGATCTGATTGACTTTTCAAAGTCTGCTGACGTCCTCACCTTCAGGCTGAGGACAAGCTGAATCAGTGACTACTAAAACAGTCAATTCTCCCGTTGGGACTGATTCTTTTTTGTAGCCTTTATCATTCTGCATCATCAAATTCCCTTTAATGCTCACAATTGAATTTTTATTATGTTCACATTTTTGTTTTTCAACATTTGTTGAGGTGTCAGTTTTGGTTGGAAACGTTTCAATGAATGCACCGGTATAGCCTTTTTCCTCATGGTCTTGTATTTCCGAAAGCAGTGGACAATTTAATTTTAGCTGATCTTATTATTGTAACCATTTTGTTTTGCTTTTGTCAACATTTATACTGCATTTTGGGACGGCGTGGCGCAGTGGAAGAGTGGCCGTGCGCGACCCAAGGGTCCCTGGTTCAATCCCCACCTAGTACCAACCTCGTCATGTCCGTTGTGTCCTGAGCAAGACACTTCACCCTTGCTCCTGATGGGTGCTGGTTAGCGCCTTGCATGGCAGCTCCCTCCATCAGTGTGTGAATGTGTGTGTGAATGGGTAAATGTGGAAGTAGTGTCAAAGCGCTTTGAGTACCTTGAAGGTAGAAAAGCGCTATACAAGTACAACCCATTTATTTATTTATTTATCATTTTCATACTGTATATTAAACAACTAAATGATTTGTAAAGTGATACATTGTGGTTATGGTTTTTCTACTTTAATAAAAAGTGAGTTGATAATACTAAAATGTATCATTCTCATGAGGTAGAAAACTACTAAAATGCACAACCTTTGGAACATTTGGAATCAGCAGTTTTGGAGGATGTTCATTCAGTTGTTTAATTTCATAGTAATAAAACAGATACATTAACAGACATGACACAAAACTATTGTCATTTTAAATAGCAACTGTCTGGCTTTAAGAAACACTAAAAAAGCTGGCACGTTGTGTAAATCATAAATAAAAACAGAATACAATGATTTGCAAATCCTTTTAAACTTTTATTTAATTGAATACACTGCAAAGACAAGATATTTAGTGTTGGAACTGAGAAACTTAATTTTTTTTTCTTCAAATAATCATTAACTTAGAATTTTATGGGAGCAACACATTGCAAAAAAGTTGGCACAGGGGCATTTTTACCACTGTGTTACATGGCTTTTCCTTTTAACAACACTCAATAAACGTTTGTGAACTGGGGAGACCAATTTTTACGCTTCATAATGCACCACACATTTTCAATGGGAGACAGGTCTGGACTACAGGCAGGCCAGTCTAGTACTCACACTCTTTTACTACAAAAACTTGCTGTTGTAACACATGCAGAATGTGGCTTGGCATTGTTTTGCTGAAATAAGCAGGGGCGTCCATGAAAAATATGTTGCTTGGATGGCAACATATGTTGCTCCAAAACCTATATGTACCTTTCAGCATTAAGTTTTCCATGCCTTGGGCACTAATACACCCCCATACCATGTGCTGCTGATGTGATGCTGGCTTTTGAACTTTGCGCCTATAACAATCTGGATGGTTCTTTTCCTCTAGTCCGTAGGACACAACGTCCATAGTTTCCAAAAACAATTTGAAATGTGGACTCGTTTGATCACACTTTTCCACTTTGCATCAGTCCATCTTAGATGAGATCGGGCCAAGCTTTGCATAGTAGAGTTTTAACTTGCACTTACAGATGTAGAGACCAACTGTAGTTACTGACAGTGGTTTTCTGAAGTGTTCCTGAGCCCATGTGGTGATATCTTTTTGTCAGTACATTTATATGTACATGTAGAGACTGTATCGGGACAGATCCATTAAGAGTTTTAGCAGAAATATGTCATATAGGAATTAACTATACACAATAACACATTAAGAAAATGCTGTGTCACACGAATGTTTTTTAAAGTAACACCTTTGTGACATTAAGAAAACACAAGTAATGTAAAAAAAAACATGGTGTTCACTTTTTGATATCAATATAAAACTCAAAGCAGTTTGGCTAATGAAGATGAAGTCTAATAAACAAGCTTTGTGTGTTGGCCCTGCGATGAGGTGGCGACTTGTCCAGGGTGCACCCCGCCTTCCGCCCGGGTGCAGCTGGGATGGGCTCCAGCACCCCCCGCGACCCCATAAGAGACAAGCGGTAGAAAATGGATTGATGGATGTTCTTCTCCAACAACGCCTCCTTGTGGTTGAGTGCAACAGTTTGGCCAACAAAAATAAAGACGAGTGACATAGCTTACATCGAATACACAATCTTCACAGCCTGCGTTCATTTAGCTAGTACTGATGTTATTTGAACACTGATACAGTTTGCAGTTAAATAAAGGACGAGTGAGCATCCCAGTGAAGTGAAGTGAATTATATTTATATAGCGCTTTTTCTCTCGTGACTCAAAGCGCTTTTACATAGTGAAACCCAATATCTAAGTTACATTTGTGGGTGGCACTGGGAGCAGGTGGGTAAAGTGTCTTGCCCAAGGACACAACGGCAGTGACTAAGATGGCGGAAGCGGGGATCGAACCTGGAACCCTCAAGTTGCTGGCACGGCCACTCTACCAAACGAGCTATACCGCCCCAGTAAACAAACTAAAGACTGTGACAACATTCACAACACATCGCCTGCAGCATGTTTCCTCACCTCATTAAATCTCAGTCACAGCAGCTGATGGAAGCTGTATTGAGAAAATAAAAGCAACATCAAATAGTTTTCTTCTTTGCTGTATACTTTTAGTGTGGGGACAAGTGCGTCTGGCTCCAAAGTTGTCCACACCTGTCTCCATCTAAACACAGCAGTGCGCTCCTAAACACAAGCCAGGAAGTGAGGGAAAATTATGTTAAACCAAGCGCTTGGCTCCGTTTACTCCGAGGGCAAATCTCTGGAGCAAAGTCCGTGCAGTTAGTCCGCCATGATTATCAAGCCAAACGATGCTAGTGCGCATGTGCCTGACTTCGTGTTGCCAAAAATGCATGAATAAATGACGGGTTTTCGGTAATTAATGAATTAGACAGTATTACTAACCGTCAGGAATTTTTATCGCAAATTATCATTATACCGTTTACCGTTACATCCCTCGTCCATTAACAAGTAAAATGTCAAAGGCGGTCACTGCATGTCCTTGCCGTCAATGTTGGTCAATTTTTTAGGGCATTACGTCAAGTGAGGAGGGCGGTCGCGGCTTTTGGTTTAATTCGAGCCTTGTGTATGTAATGTAGTAACGGGCACATTTATAATAACATTTAATATTTACATATTTTGATCATTTTAAGCATACGCTGCGCATTAATTTCAAAAACACATCGCAACGTTGCTTTTTTGTCTTCATCACTGATTTCTGCTCAGTGCAGACTTTATAAAAGCCAATAAACATAATAAAACATCACTTACTGTGCAATGTCTGCTATCATGAGGATGTCGACTGCAAGGATGTTCATATATTCCCATTTAGATGAAAAATGTCTCATAATCCTCGCAAAGAAATGGGGTGGTGAACAAGCGCTTTTCGTGTCGTCCTTGCCAGTTCCAGGTCCTGAAATGGCTGTCAAAGTGTTCCAATTTGTCGGATTATGTTCTCAGCCATCTACTTTTCAGATGAGAGGCATGATTTATCTACAATAAAATTACAGAGAACAGGGAAGCGAGGAAGCAGCAGACCACTCGATGATGTAAACATAGGCACACAAGCTTGTGATCATGGTGCCACTATAAATAGTTTGTCTGCGTTACTGCTTAAAATAACAATATCACAAAATGTAAATTGAGTATTGTTGGCGCTTTTTGAATGGTTGTTTATCTGATTTTATTGGCGGAATGATGGAGCTACCATTGGCTTCGCTATAAGCAGACTTTTATTTATGTTTATTTAATATTTAGAACGCATTAAAAAAAATCCATCCGTCGTCATGTCTTCCATAATGATTGTGAACGATGGGCAAAATTCTAAAAAAAAGTGCAGTTCTCTTTTAAGAAAGCAGTATAGCAAGACTTTGTTATGGTCACACATCAAAGAACCCCTATGGCTGAACAGCAATCCATATCTATATTGTTATGTCTAGTATGTCTACATCTATCCTCAGTCTTCACTGATCCTACTTCAATTCTTTCATACCGTTTCATCAGACTGTTCTAAATCAAAGTCATATTCAGTGTATTACCATGTTGACTCATGGTTCATTTGTATTATTATCGTGTCATGTTGTGGACAACTTTGTGTCTCCAGTGCAGGATGAAGCAGCCAATATGTTTTAATGATCAGCAGTACGCACTCAAAAAATTATAATTTCAACTAAGTTTTAGTAAGAAAGAACCGTCTATCCATCCATCCATTTTCTACCGCTTATTCCCTTCGGGATCGCGGGGGGCGCTGGAGCCTATCTCAGCTAATTGAACAAAAATAAAAATGATCATGTCGACCTTTAAAAACATGTCTGTTGTTTGCCCTGGTCAAGTGTGAACTCAGTCTAACGAATCGTGGTGTGCACCAAACAAGTAGACCGCCAGAGAGCTGGGTCTTCATCTGCTCGAAAGTAAATATGTTCTGGCATTGTTCACATGAGTACAAATGTGAACCCTTCATGGCTAAGCATAGGAAAAAAATACAAATATTTGAGAGGAAATATGTCGAAGCACTTGTGCCTTGTTGTAGAGTGCTCTACAACACTAAACCAGCCTGTTTGTTTGTATAGATAACCTCTATTGACTGGACTCTCACATTATTAACCCTATCCACTCGGCATCCATTGCACCGGTCACCCAGGAGGCGTCCCCACATCTGCGGTCCCTTCCAAAGTTTCTCGTATTTTCCATTGGGTTGAGTTTTTTCTTGCCCTGATGTGGGATCTGAGCCGAGGATGTCGTTGTGGCTTATACAGCCCTTTGAGACATTTGGGATTAAGGGCTATATAAGTAAACTTTGATTGATTAATCTACAACCTGGGTATAAGAGGAATCATGTTTTTTATACTTGAGCAATCTATTTCTCAATAGTAACAAACATTTAATTTAATTAAAGATAATTAAGTCTCTGGGCTGTTATTTTTCAGCAATAATTCACATTTCCAGCTCTTCCATTGTCTCTCAGCTCATTTATTCCTGCACAGTTGTACACTAGGCAGCCCATTGTGATCCTCACACAAATATTAATGTTGTAATTAAGTACAATGGTGCAGTTTGATAGGGCACCATTTGTTGTTAGTTCTGTTGCTGATATAGAAACACGAATGCCTTACTGAATGATTTAACACAATGTCATGCCATGTTGAAGTTATTAGATTCTGATCCAGTGTGTTTTTTGACATCTCTATGTAGGGATGGCTACTGAATTCAGTACTTTTCATAAGTACCGACAATATTCAGACAGTACTACTAAGTACCGATTCAAGTAAAATCAAACGGTACCAGTTTTCGATGCCCGGGTTGCACACAATGTCACGTCCGGTTGCAGACACAGCACAAGCACTTGGCGGGCAAACAAGCGTATTCATAGTGGACTGCCGTGCAACATGTTGCAATTTTCTGTGCCAACAAGTATGCCTGATAGAACACTCAAACGTAAGGCTGCACTTTTCATACATACTGTATGTACTGTATAAATATTGTTACGATATGTAAGTTTCATATCATGGTTATTGTGACCAAAATGATCACCGTTATAATTATCATCACAATATTGTTGAATGTGCTCAAAAAGTACTTATATACGCACTCTGAAATGTTTAAACCAAGTTTTATTTTAAAATACATAAATAAAGAATAAAGAAATAATAAACAAGAAACACACCCCCCAAATTACGTTAGTAGAAGAAACATTAAAAAATATTGTTCTGGCTTCTTAAGAGACATTAGATTTTTATCAGAGTTTTTAAATATGTTTATCATTAAGGCTTGAGAGTGTTTCCTCATGATAAGGCAAAATGGTTGTTATTTGTAATGGGGAAATATATTAATGTGTCTTGTATTTATGTTTGCAATTTAGCTAGTTAGCAATTAGCGCTAGTTGTTATCCAGGAAGTGACCAGTATCCCAGTTTTTCAAAGTGCTAATACTAACCATCTGGATTTTTGGGGAATTGTTTTTTTTACCACGGTTTATCATTTTAACATTAATCGTTAAATTCCTTATATGTATACAGTATGTTTGTTTCTATTCTTTAAATTTAACACATTAGCCTAACTATATACAGCCACATTGCTCCTTGTAGAGTTTCACGGTTTTGGGGTTTAATTTACACTTTTTGCCTGTATTTACATTCAGTGGACACTTCACCAAATCTAATACAAACTTTTATAAGTTTTCTATGATTTTTATTGTTGTTGTGAAGCTAAACTGCATCATACAACTGCATTTCTCCTTCTATTGTGCCCCTTCAAGTAACAAAATATAAGTAATCAAATCGCCTCAGTGTCATTCTACAATAATGATATATTTAAATTGATAGAATGTATTTCCCTGCCAGTGTCACTTAAAGCTGAGCATCATTATTTTCTCAAAAGCAGAAGTTTGCATTCTGCTTTGTTCATTCATATCAAATGAATCGAAAATTGGCCAAATGAAAGTAGCTCTTCTGAATTTTGGCACAAGACCCAGTTACAAAACAACCATAATTGATTATCAGTATGCATGTCCTTGGTTGTCTGTATTCAAAATGAAAAGTGGTGCATGTGGCTCAACTTTATCTCAGGGCAGACATACCACTTACTAAATCTAATTATATTGGCACCGCAGACACTTGGGTGATATTATTATGCAGATAGTGATATTCGTAATGCTTTTTGTCTTTAATGCAGGTGATATTCTAGAAACATTAATGTATTTTTTTTTTGCTTTCATGGAACATCACAACGTCCAGAAGCTACAGTATACATTTTAAGTTAGTTTTGTTTGGATTTTTCACATTTAAAGCTTGTACTTTAGTCCTCAACGTCACCCTTTGAGCATAACTTAACTTGTTGCTTTTTAATGGTAATTGCATTATTCTCAACAGCTCTAGTACACACGATTCAGAAAGGTTAAGAAAGCTTTGCTGACCTGTATGTATTGACTTGTTTGCACATACTGGTACAGGTACTGAATGTTGTCATGTCATTTGGTGTAGTGGTCCAGACTTGGGATTGCAGCTCCATGAACCAGCATGGAAAATACCATTCAGTACACAAAGAATCATTGATGGGACTAAAAATACAATATGTGGGAGTTCCAGATGACTTGTGACATCTTTGTATTTCAGAATACAGTAAGCCTTTATTAGTATTGCAATGGGGAAAATGTCAGATCAAGCTGACCCTGTTAAAGGGGAACTGCACCTTTTTTAGAATGTTGCCTATCATTCACAATCCTTATGTGAGACAGGCACACATATGTTTTTCTTTTTTCATGCATTCAAACTCGTAAATAAAGGCTAGCAAACGTCAGCTAACAATGGAGGTAATGGGAATTGTGTCATTGCGTCTATTACGCCCTTAACGCTCTATAAAAACATCCAAAAACATTCATCAGGGTTTTAGATACATGCTGTAAGTATGTGTCATGTCTGTATTATCATGTTTTGTTTTAAGTCATGTTTTGTTTAGTTTCTGTCTTTTCACTCCCTTGTCTGGTCACCATAGCAACCATTAGTTTTCACCTGTCACGTCACGCACCTGTTTCACGTTTTGACTCACACACACCTGTCACCAATCATGTCACTGTTATTTAAGCATACCTTGTTCATCACTCGTCCTGCCTGCATTGTCGTCATGTCACTCCGGTTTATGTCTCGTTTTGACAAAGTAAGTTTCCATGTCCATGTCCTAGTTTTTGTTAATTAGTAGCTTCATATGTTTTAGGCACACTTGCCTTTTTTTTTTGGTTGTATCTTTGTGTTTTGTGGTAGTGACTGTTTAATGTCAATAAATCCAAGCCTACCTTCACGCTGTCGTCCGGAGCCGTCTATTTTGCGTTGGAAGAACAACCCCGCAGCTAGCTGCGACCCCCACGTGACAGAATGCAGGCAGCATACGTTCTTCCGCAGACCGGCCACGAGGAGGTGATGGAGACGCACTGGCAAAAATGGAAGCCAGCCAGAAAGGCTTTTTCTCGCCAGCATAACGCGTTGTTCCCCCAAAATCTTCATCCGGACAACAAGATTCCACAACCAGCCCATTCTTCCTTCCCGCCACAGAAGACCCGTGCTGATGACGTCATCCCGCCCACTGGTGATGACGTCAGAAACCAAGATTTTTTTTTTGAGTCTATTTACACCCTCTGTCAGCCGCCCACTATGGACTTTGTTTCAAAGAAAAATCCTTTTGAGAAAATTGTCTCTAAATTTAGATTTTTTCAGACACAGTCTAAAGTGGGGGTAGGGAATAGACATTTTGGACAATTTAGTGGGGAGGAGTCTACCCCCCTACACCCACCCCTAAAGAAGATGCCAGACCGCAGGGAGCGCGTCTGGTATCCGCTCCTTGAGGGGGGGGCTAGGGCTGGGAACTGCACTGGTGGGGTGACTCAGCTTAACCATGTCAAGCCACAGCCTCCCTCACGGCCGCCACCACCAGTCTTTTACCATGCCAAGCCGCAACCCCCAGCTAGACCACCTCCACCTGCACCAGTAGCTCCACGACGCCAAGCTCCGGTACCAGCTCCACGACGCCAAGCTCCGGTACCAGCTCCACGACGCCAAGCTCCGGTACCAGCTCCACGACGCCAAGCTCCGGTACCAGCACCACGACGCCAAGCTCCGGTACCAGCTCCACGACGCCAAGCTCCGGTACCAGCTCCACGACGCCAAGCTCCGGTACCAGCTCCACGACGCCAAGCTCAGGTACCAGCTCCACGACGCCAAGCTCCGGTACCAGCTCCACGACGCCAAGCTCCGGTACCAGCTCAACAAAACCAAGACCAAGACCCGCCCTGCCAAGACCAAGACCAAGACCCGCTAAGCCAAGACCAAGACACGCCATGCCAAGACCAAGACACGCCATGCCAAGACCAAGACACGCCATGCCAAGACCAAGACACGCCATGCCAAGACCAAGACACGCCATGCCAAGACCAATACACGCCAAGCCAAGACCAAGACCAAGACCCGCCAAACCAAGACCCGCCATGCCAAGACCCGCCATGCCAAGACCAAGACTTAGACCCGCCATGCCAAGACCCGCCATGCCAAGACCAAGACCAAGACCCGCCATGCCAAGACCAAGACCAAGACCAAGACCCGCCATGCCAAGACCAAGACCCGCCATGCCAAGACCAAGACCCGCCATGCCAAGACCAAGACCCGCCATGCCAAGACCAAAACCAAGACCCACCATGCCAAGACCAAGACCAAGACCCGCCATGCCAAGACCAAGACCAAGACCCGCCATGCCAAGACCAAGACCAAGACCCGCCATGCCAAGACAAAGACCAAGACCCGCCATGCCAAGACAAAGACCAAGACCCGCCATGCCAAGACAAAGACCAAGACCCACGCCTAGACCAAGACCAAGACCCACGCCGAGCTTCGCCGCCGGACGCGCCACGCCGAGCTTCGCCGCCTGACTTGCCACGCCGAGCTGCCACGCCTGCCAAGTTGACGATGCGCCTGTCTCCTCGTCGGCCACGGATATGGCCGCTACCTGGTCGTCCGCCACGCCAAGTGCGCCCACCTCCCAGTCGGCCACGAATGTGGCCAATCCCTGGGCGCCCGCCTCGCCTGCTGCAGCGGCGTTCCACTCGCCGCCGCCACTTGACTTTGCCTCGGTGGATTCGGGGCCACTTGGGCTGGCGACCCACCGCCATGTCCCCCTCCCGCCCTCCCATGACTATTGATCTTTGTTTTTTTTTTCTTGGACATCTGGTATCTGTCCTTAAGGGAGGGGCTCTGTCATGTCTGTATTATCATGTTTTGTTTTAAGTCATGTTTTGTTTAGTTTCTGTCTTTTCACTCCCTTGTCTGGTCACCATAGCAACCATTAGTTTTCACCTGTCACGTCACGCACCTGTTTCACGTTTTGACTCACACACACCTGTCACCAATCATGTCACTGTTATTTAAGCATACCTTGTTCATCACTCGTCCTGCCTGCATTGTCGTCATGTCACTCCGGTTTATGTCTCGTTTTGACAAAGTAAGTTTCCATGTCCATGTCCTAGTTTTTGTTAATTAGTAGCTTCATATGTTTTAGGCACACTTGCCTTTTTTTTTTGGTTGTATCTTTGTGTTTTGTGGTAGTGACTGTTTAATGTCAATAAATCCAAGCCTACCTTCACGCTGTCGTCCGGAGCCGTCTATTTTGCGTTGGAAGAACAACCCCGCAGCTAGCTGCGACCCCCACGTGACAGTATGTATGTAATGTAGTAAGAGACACATCAAATATTTACATATTTTGGTCATTTTAAGCATGCGGCAGCGCATTAATTTCACAGACGCATCACAACATTCGCCACACTCAAACTTCAATATTATGTGGTTAAATATAATGCGATAGTGCCATTGGCCCCAAATTTTCGCCCGTTTTTTTCCACCAGAGTGAATAGCGTTGTTTTTCACAAAATTATTGTTTATTTACAAACTTCCATCCATCCATTTTCTACAGCTTGTCCCTCTCGGGGTGGCGGGGGTGACTGGAGCTTATCCCAGCTTAAACAGTAAATCTTCATGAGAGCCGACGACAGCTACTTTGGAACTAATGATGATGCAGAACCTTATATTTTTGAGCCTGAATATAAGCAGGATGATCTACAAGTTTTAGAAGCTAGCAAAGGGTCTGGTCAATATGACGTCATCATATTATTTGCTATGATCCGTTTAGATGAAGAATTCATTGTGATCCTCACAAAGGGTTTAAAAAAATATTGGCATCTCTCGGTTTCTCGGTATATGGCCACAACATTCTATTATACAAGTGAGAGGCATTATTTATAATATATAATTAACTTTTACCAACTCTGAGGCAATACAGCACCTCAGTGGCTCAATATGTCAATATCGCTGTATAAGCTAGTTAGCTAACTGTGATCATGACACCGGCAAAAGTAGTTTCTTGGCGTTAGCGTTTATAACAACAATATCGCTAATACTTGGTTAATATTCAGGTCACGAGATGTAAATCGAGTATTGTTGGGGGGTTTGTTTTTTAAAGGTCTTTCGAGGCACGATAGATTACTTCCATTAGCTGCATTGTTAGCCACCTCGTACTTGCCGTATGTTACAAATGGGAATGCATCGTGTACTTGTCTTAGAAAGGGATTGATTGATTGATTGATTGAAACTTTTATTAGTAGATTGCACAGTTCAGTACATATTCCGTGCAATTGACCACTAAATGGTAACACCCGGATAAGTTTTTCAACTTGTTTAAGTCGGGGTCCACTTAAATCAATTCATGGTAAATTCATTTCATGGATCGTGAACGATAGGCAAAATGTTAAAAAGAAAGTACAGTTCCCTTTGAAAACTTAACAAGCAAGATGCTATTACTCACTGGTGTGTCACTAACAAACAATCAATTATGCAGACAATCATTAGTGCAGACAGTAATGATTGTATGAAGAGTTAGGCGTTGCCGGGAGGAATTCACTTGTGATTTGTTAGCCAGAGCCATGCTTTAAAGCACTGCCTACTTTGTCATCTTATCTACTCTCCACCACGTCAAATTCCTTATATGTTGAACATACTTGCCCAATCAAGCTGATTCCGATTGTCTTTATATTTTGATTGGAAGTCACATTAGGCTAAAGAAAACTAGGAGGAGGATCATTCCAATACTTTTTTATCACTGGCTTCCTGCTGGGAATGTGAAATGATTGTCAAATGATGTGTTAATCACAAATAATTTTATAACGGCTTCGGTCAGGCAGATTACAAAAATAAATACTAATCTAATATACTACAAAAGAAGGAATTCATTAAAACTGATGAAAAATAAATGTACATTCAATCAGGCAGTGCTAAAATGAATAAATCCTACCTATATTAATACTATATAATAATATATATGTTTCTTAAATAAATTGTAAATAACATTTTGATGCAAATGAAAATACAGCCTCACCACTTTCGTCATAATTTTTGCCCTTAAGAAGCTTCTGTCTGACTTTAGCTCCAGACTTCGTCTGTTTGTTTGATATTGTCATTACTGCCACAAGTGGTGGAAAAGTGTTTTTCAACTGAGTACCACTGTGGCCCTTACTGACCGCAGCTGAGAAACAGATATTTTTGTGGCCGTCTAGGCGTGATTGCGGCGCAGCGATGGGCTTATGGTTTAGCACAAGACGTGTCCAGTTGTATTTGACTCTTTATTACATCAGAACTTCCTAGTGTGGAGTGAATTTGTTTGGGCAGATGTGAACGTAACACACATTGACCACAAGTAGTGGACCTGGAAACATTTAAAACAAACTGGGCTGGCCTTTACCCAGCCTATTATAGCTTATGCTAAGTGCATTTGTAATGATAGCGTTTAGCAAATGTTCTGCTTAAACTTGGAAATTGCATAATTATATATATTCCGTCGAGCATTGCGAGAAGTTGTCTTGCTGTAAAGGAACTGTAATGTACTGTGATTCTGTTTCGAGCAGATGGTAGTGCATCAACTGAAATGGATTGTACATGAGATCAAATGTGCCCATGGATCCATCATCATCATCTCTGAGGAACTGCACAGGCATCTCTTTATGGTCAAACTCAAGATGAATTCACTGTAGACTTTCTTTGGAGTTATTTTAGACAGACAGATTAAAAGCTCTTTTTGCCATTTCCTTCCCAGTATGAAGCTCCCCTTTCTTGTTTGTCGGGGCAATATTTCAAGGGTTTGTTGTTGTGTCTCTTCCTATTCTGCCGCCTAATTAGTGTTTCTGGGGATGAGGCTGGTGTGTTTAGTGTCCTCTTAAGTCACACTAAGCAATGTTCTCATGGTGTTCTGCTGATCTATTTGTTGTACTATTTGTTGTACTTACTAGCTGAGTACTCATCTTTTGAATGTGAAATATTTTTCCTGCAGTCCTAAAAATCACGCTTTCTCTTCCCTTATGACTGTCTCTGTTACAGTGGCCCACATTTCTGAGGGTATTTTCTTGTGTTCTGTCTCATAAATCATCGAAAACTACTGGAATGCTTAGAGCTTGATGAATGTCTCTCGTGACCTGTTTTTTTCTCTATTGATCTTCTACACACACACACACACACATCAGAATAATACAGTGTGTGCCCCCCAAAAATGGAAATGCAGTCCGTATGCCGCATCGCACGCTCCCTTAATGACGAACTACAAAATCGATAAAATCCTAAAGGGAAATGAGGATGACAATTGAATGTAAAAACACACACAAAACAGCAAACCAGAGAGTGATATTTCACAGTCTGAGATGAACAACGCCTCTGCAAATGTTCTGTTTTCTGCCTCTGTAAGAACTGCGCTTACAGAGGATTGTCAGGCCAGGATTTTAATATTTTTTTAACCCGTAATTATGTACTTACAAGTTGATCGTCATAGCCACATACTCATATTTCTTATGATTTCATCAAGAATCAGGATTTGAGGAACTTGAGTTCTTGAATAATCATTTTTAATATAAAAATATTATTTTAGCCACCTTTTTCGCAAAAGAAAATAGTCAGTAGCAGCGAAATGTATCTTTTGAAAGTGGCCATCTTTTTTTATTTAACCTGTTACAACAACAGAATATAACAAACATAAGTGCAGTGTTCATGCTTGCAACGTGATGCCAGGATGCAGAGACAAGAGATGGTGTGTAGGTAATAGGATAATTTATCACCACAAAACAAAGACTAATGAAGATAGGGAGTGCACAGAAAGATAACATCTCTAGCAAAGGTTGCAGAAAACAACTACATACAATGATCCGATCCTTTTCTAAGGAAACACTATGACTGGCAACCAAGAGCATGTATGTCCTGACTGCCAACCAGGTGCCGGTGTGGAGGCCAGCACTCAGTGGCAGATAAGGAAGGCTCACAGGAAGTGGAATATAAAGATAAGAGCACTGGAACAGAAATAACACCAAAATAGGAGAATATTAAACACAAGTCCAAAACTGTCCTGAAAAATCATGGACAGCTCAACTTGTATTATCTACTGAGATTTTTTATTTATTTGGGGGGGATCGCACACTCAAAAAGCTGTTGTCTCTCACCGTGCACACACACACACATACACCGTCTCTCCATGCCTTCCTCACGCTCATCCAATAGATAACCAGTAAATGCTGTCTTTCTGGAGACATTATTTATCAGTTAGCACCATCCGACAACAGGAATAGAAGTAGCGTTATTAGCCATAAACAGTTATTTTAGCTTGTTGCATTGGTTCGTGCAGTGGTCGGCAACCCAAAATGTTGAAAGAGCCATATTGGACCAAAAATACAACAACAAAAAATCTGTCTGGAGCCGCAAAAAATTATTATAATGAAGGCAACACATGATGTAAGTGTGTGCATTAGCTATATTAGCCTAATATCAAAATGACTGTGTCACAGGCTGACGCAAATCTTTGTTAAAAGAAATGTTGAAATGTGATATTTTTTCTACACATTTTTACAACATTGGAAAACATTAGTAAAATGTGGGCTTTTTAGAGAGTGAGATAACTCCTGGAAATTACTGGCTTAGAATGGCCAAAAGTGTGTGTCCAAGTTAAAGGAAATGGCAGGCTGTCTTCTTCTAATGGATTCATTACAATCTTTGCAAGCTGAGTAACTTTTGCTGTGGTCTATAACGGCACACAAACAACTATCAGAAATGCAGCAGATATTAAGTGAAAGCCATTTATAAACAACACCCAGAAACGCAGCCGGCTTCGCTGGGCCCGAGCTCATCTAAGATGGACTGGTGCAAAGTGGAAAAGTGTTCTGTGGTCTGACGAGTCCACATTTCAAATTGTTTTTGGAAACTGTGGATGTTGTGTCGTCCGGACCAAAGCGGAAAAGAACTATCCGGTCTGTTATAGATGCAAAGTTCAAAAGCCAGCATGTGTGATGGTATGGGGGTGTATTAGTGCCCAAGGCATGGGTAACTTACACGTCTGTGAAGGCACCATTTATGCTGAAAGGTACATACAGGTTTTGGAGCAACATATGTTAAAGTTAAAGTACCAATGATTGTCACACACACACTAGATGTGGCGAAATTATTATCTGCATTTGACCCATCACCCTTGATCACCCCCTGGGAGGTGAGGGGAGCAGTAGGCAGCAGCAGTGGCCGCGCTCGGGAATCATTTTTGGTGATTTAACCCCCAATTCCAACCCAGATGCTGAGTGCCAAGCAGGGAGGTAATGGGTCACAGTTTTATAGTCTTTGGTATGACTCGGCCGGGGTTTGAACTCACAACCTACCGATCTCAAGGCGGACACTCTAACCACTAGGCCATCCAAGCAACGTTATCACGGACGCCCCTGCTTATTTCAGCAAGACTATGCCAAGCCACGTGTTACAACAGCGTGGCTTAATAGTAAAAGAGTGCGGGTACTAGACTGGCCTGCCTGTAGTCCAGACCTGTCTCCAATTGAAAATGTGTGGCGCAATATGAAGCCTAAAATACCACAAAAGAGACCCCAGACTGTTGAACAACTTAAGCTGTGCATCAAACAAGAATGGGAAATAATTCCACCTGAAAAGCTTCAAAATATGGTCTCCTCAGTTCCCAAACGTTTACTGAGTGTTGTTAAAAGGAAAGGCCATGTAACACAGTGGTGAACATGCCCTTTCCCAACTACTTTGGCATGTGTTGCAGCCATGAAATTCTAAGTTAATTATTATTTGCAAAAAAAAAACAAAGTTTATGAGTTTGAACATCAAATATCTTGTCTTTATAGTGTATTCAATTGAATATACAGTAAGTTGAAAAGGATTTGCAAATAATTGTATTCTGTTTTTATTCTGACCTGCTTGCTCCGCTTGTACTTGAAATGTTTAACCAATCATGCCATCAGGGCACCTTGCCACCGACACTCATACAAGCTTCTAAATCTCTCATTCACAAAAAGACTACTACCCAGCAAGCTGTGCACCCAATTTTGCTCCTTTCTGTTGACGTAAAAAAATTTGCGAAGGTCCTAACCCGTCGACTGGAGGCTATTATGCCTACTGTAATCTCAGAAGATCAGGCAGGATTCATGAAGGAGAGGCACTCTTTTTCTAACGTCAGAAGGCTTCTTGGGATCATTCATGCCCCGTCCTTTTCAACCGAACCTAAGGCTGTAATATATCTCGATGAGAAGGCTTTCGATAGGGGGGAGTGGAATTACTTTTTTTTCACTTTGCAACAGTTCGGTTTTAGTGCCAGCTTCATTTCCTGGATTAAACTACTGTACTCTTCCTCCTACGCATCAGTGTGTACAAATACACAACGTTCAAGACCCTTTACTCTTTTTCGCGGCACGAGGCAGGGCTGTCAGCCCCTTCCCCCTTCCGCTGTTTTTTGCACTCGCCATTGAGCCATTATCAGCGGCCTTAAAGTCGGTCGGGGGCTTCAAGGGGATCAGGAGGGTAGGGGTTTTACACCGCGTCTCGTTTAATGCTGACAATCCCCTCCTTTATGTGTGCGACTCCCTGGCAATCCCACCTAT
The DNA here is from genome assembly GCF_033978685.3 of Nerophis lumbriciformis. Lineage (NCBI taxonomy): Eukaryota > Metazoa > Chordata > Actinopteri > Syngnathiformes > Syngnathidae > Nerophis > Nerophis lumbriciformis. Next base: position 27,726,091 of record NC_084551.2, on the reverse strand, counting down.
CCTCTCGCTCCTGAACATGTTTGGCATTATTTTGGATATAAATTAAATATTTCAAAAAGTGAATGTCTTTCCATTAATCAATTGGCTATGAAAATGTCTCCTTCATCCATGCCATATAAAATATCTAACACGGGAGTAAAACACCTATAGGTGTTATAATCACACATGCCATTCATACATTCTGTGAAAAAAACTTCGCCGCTTTAACTGCTGTGATCAAATCAGATCTACAAAGGTGAAATTGTTTGCCACTATCTCTGGTGGAAAGGGTAGACTATGAAATTGAACGTGCTACCAAAATATTTTGTATTTGTTTCAATGTCTCCCCATATTTCTTCCTAAATCCCATTTTAAATGGATTAACAACATTATTTGTTATTTTATTTGGGCTGGTAAGAGTGCAAGAACAGATAGGACTTTACCCCTGAGTAGTAGGTCAGTGGGCGGGCTTGGGCTACCTAATTTCTTCAGCTTTTATTGGGCAACCAATGTCTACAGAATTATATTTTGGTTAGTCTCGCCCAGTGCAGTTGGTGCCGATTATAGGTTGACTTGTTCTTCTTCTCTCCTATCACTGGTGTGTGGTACCCTTCCTATCTCTCCTTGTAGCTTCACGTCCAATACTGTGGTGATAGGCACACTTAGGAAATGTTCACAATTTAGAAGACGACCATCTGTAATAATCACCTTTTCATACCAGCTCGGATTGACCCGTGATTTGCATCTTTGGAGAGGAATGGCTTTCGCTATCTGGGTGGCAGTTTTGCCAGTTTCGACCAAATATCGACTTTTTTCGATATTTTCATCTTCCTGATTTTGCTAGGACCCACTGACTGGCGATTCCTCATGCTCCGAGTCCCAGTGGTGTTGATCTGGTGCTCATGGTGTGGGTCTTGCCCAGGGATCAGGTTTCCCTCCTGTTCACAACTAATGAGTCTGCGGTAAAAAAAGATTGACGCTGATTGGGAAAGCAAGCTACAAACTAACTTTTCTGAGGATTTCATAATAATTGTTCTTCTAGTTGCGCTAGGCTGTTTCTCATCCAATTCAAAGTGCTCCAATGACTTCACTACAGCAAATATAAACTTTTTTTCAGATTCAATTGATGAAACTTGTTGAAGATGCTCCCAGTCTCCTTGTAATGGGTTATACCTGTATAGCGCTTTTCTACCTTCAAGGTACTCAAAGCGCTTTGACACTATTTCCAAATTCACCCATTCACACACTGATGGCGGGAGCTGCCTTGCAAGGCGCTAACCACGACCCATCAGGAGCAAGGGTGAAGTGTCTTGCTCAAGGACACAACAGACGTGACATGGTTGGTAGAAGCTGGGGATCGAACCAAGAACCCTCCGGTTGCTGGCACGGCCACTCTCCGGCTTCGCCACGCCGTCCCTCAGCTGACTCACATGTTTTGGTCCTGTTCTAAATTAGTTAATTATTGGCAATCCTTCTTTAAGTCAATCTCTGACATTCTAGGTCTAAACATCATCAATCTCCAATATAGCTATCTTTGGTAGGCCTAAGGATGATCTTGCCACCTCGACCACTAAGGACATCCATCTATCCATTTTCTACTGCTTGTCCCTTTCGGGGATGTGGGGGGCTGGAACCTATGGTACACCATGGACAAGTCGCCACAATCATCACAGGGCCAACACAGATAGACAAACAACATTACAATGTTATTGCTTTTGCCGCTTTGATTGCTCGCAGAAGATCTTCCTCTTATGGAAATCTTTACAACCTCCCTTCTTTAAAGCGTGGCTGCACACCAGGTTATTTTTCCTGACGCTGGAGAAAATTAAAATCTCTCTTTGAGGGTGGTTGGATAGGTTTTACACTCGCTGGGGACCCTTCCGCCAATATTTGAAGAAGCTCCCACCTGTCATGGCTGTATAGTAAGGCATCCCCTCTTGATCCTGATCCTGTCCTCTTGTGCATGTCCGGCCGCCCCCCAACCTCCTACTCCCCACCTGTGCATAACTGAACACCAAATTGCAGGATCTGAGTATACTTCTAACACGGATTGTTCAGCCGCTGAGGTGGTGGTCGGGTTGTGGGAAGCTCTTTATCGCTTTTATTAGGTCAGGTTGAGCAGCATGTGTGAGTGATTTTGTCTCTTTTACAACTTTTGTTTCTTTTGATGTGGTCTGTTTATTATTTTTTCATGTGTTTGTCTTGTCAATTATGTCAATAATGTCAATGTACATTATTAACAATATATTTTCATGATACACCTTTTAGATGTACATCATTTTTATTCATGTACAGTCACGATCAAAAGTTGACATACACTTGTAGAGAACATAATGTCATGGCTGTCTTGAGTTTCCAATAATTTCTACAACTCTTATTTTTTTGTGATAAAGTTATTGGAGCACATACTTGTTGGTCACAAAAAACATTCATGAAGTTTGGTTCTTTTATGAATTTATTATGGGTCTACTGAAAAGGTGACCAAATCTGCTGGGTCAAAAGTATACATACAGCAACATACATATATATATTTGGTTACATGTCCCTTGGCAAGTTTCACTGCAATAAGGCGCTTTTGGTAGCCATCCACAAGCTTCTGGCTGAATTTTTGACCACTCTTGACAAAATTGGTGCAGTTCAGTTAAATTTGTTGGTTTTCTGACATCGACTTGTTTCTTCAGCATTGTCCTGACGTTTAAGTCAGGACTTTGGGAAGACCATTCTAAAACCTTAATTCAAGCCTGATTTAGCCATTAACATTTCGCCAATAACAGGCCCAGAGCATAATACTACCACCACCATGCTTGACGGTAGGAGGGTGTTCCTGGGATTAAAGGCCTCACCTTTTCTCCTCCGAACATATTGCTGTGTATTGTGACCAAACAGCTAAATTTTTGTTTTTATGTTAAAAAAAAAAAGCATGTGATATGGCTTCTTCCAGGGGTTGTCGTAGTTGGCAGGCCCATTTTAAACTTTTATTTGTCAATGTGGCCATAATCAGATACAAATTATCTGATGGATTTATGTAGGACAAAGATGCAAGATTAATCAATAATCCATGGCCGCTCTGCGGTTGTTAGCTGCTCATCACGCGCCATTAGAGGCTTTCCTCGCTCCTTCCTGCTGAGCCCAATTTCTTGCAGTAGGGCAGCTCTGTGGGATTTGACACACCACATAATCAATGCTTTACAACAGAGGACCTTGCAGGCCTTTAGTGAGCCATGTCAGCCAATAAATGGTAAGGTAATGTTGAGCAGATTGAGAACAATCCTCAAGAGGGTTTGCTTTTTGTAACGTGAGACTGAGTCAATTCTTCTCTGGTGTTCTTTTAAATTAATGTCTGGATTGACTAGGGAGCCTTTCTGCAGTAGCCTGACTAATTTGTGTGTGATGACAAATATAACATTTGCTGTAGTAGAGCCCTCATCTATTGTTCTTTCAGTAACATGAAACGGGAAACCGATCATGTGACGCCATGTCCTGAAAGGAAAGGAGAACATGATTTGAAGCTTGACATGGAAGCCCAAAACATGCTGGAAGAGAAATAAGTCAAGAAAACTCCAGAATGTTTCATGCTATTATATAACTAACACGACTAAAACCAATGGTGTGTTCCGCTAGCTAACTCTGAAATGCCTGTGAGAGATGAAAATAGATGTCAGCATATAGAAATTGGACTCTTATTTCCAGAGACCAAAGTGAAACAAATCCAATTTCACAGAACCTGCAAGAGGAAGCAATGTTATTGCTCTCGGCATTTAAAGCAACAGACTGGAATTATCAACTTGTTTGTGTTCTATATAGCTCAGCTGAAAGTAAGCAGTACACTGGTACACGTTTTGTCAAAACTTTTAAGATTTTACTACAACAACCAATCCATAGCAAATTGAACATTTGGTTCACTTCTGTTGTGGTAGCAACTGTACTAGTATGGTAGTATGGTAGTGGTAAGGTTGAGCCAGACTCATTGTTTGTTGAATGGTTGACAGTGAGTTGTTACTGACAGCATTTACAGTACTGTACATGCAACCATTGGAATAGAATGAGAAGAACATGAATTGTGCCATTTTCGAAAGACAGTGAATACCAAAGGAGTAAGGATGTGTTTTTTGTTATCAATTATTTGATGTGCACTGTGTCCATTTCCTTTGCTTCTTTTTTTGTTGTAATTTATTGGCAGGTTACACTGTGCCACATTGCTGCGACATGCAGCTGATCTCCATCTTACACCATCAAGGGTAAAAGTCATATATTTTTCCAACTGTGCATAACTTGATAGTTGTTCACAACAAATAGATGGTGATCTATTAACAGGTGGTAGCTCAATGTTGTTGTTGCCCTGAGTCAATGATTTACTAGCTTCATGACTGGTTAAGTGTATTAAGAAATCCCCACCATACTAAGTGCTGGTTTCCCCAAGGGATGTGTCCTCCACTTTTCTTCTCTTTTTTCGCAGCAACTACAATAAATAAACGCAACTGGCTGTGAAGCCTAAACATTGGCTGTTCAACAGAACTGCTCTCTCTTACATATTCATACTTGCCAAACCTCCCGGATTTTCTGGGAGACTCCCGAAATTCAACGCCTCTCCCGAAAACCTCCCGGGACAAATTTTCTACCGAAAATCTCCCGAAATTCAGGCGGACCTGAGTGACGTGTCGACAGCCTGTTTTCACGTCTGCTTTCCCACAATACAAACAGCGTGCCTGCCCAATTATGTTATAACTGTAGAATGATCGTGGGCGAGTTCTTGGTTTCTTATGTGGGTTTACTGTTAGGCAGTTTCATTAACGTCCTCCCAGCGCGGCAACAACACACAACAACAGCAGTCACGTTTTCGTGTACCGTAAAGCAGTTCGTCTGCCGTAAACAGCAATGTTGTGACACTCTTAAACAGGACAATACTGCCATCTACTGTACATGCATATGTGACAATAACATCTACGGCTTTTAGAGAGTGCAGTGCACAACTGCGCACACAACAAGGAGACGAATCAGAATGCATCATCAGAGAGGGTGTTCAGCATGGTTAGAAAAATACTCTTAACTCAACAATGAGTAGATGAGTGTTTTGTGTGTGTATATGTGTAAATAAATGAACACTGAAATTCAAGTATTTCTCTTATTTATATTTATATATATATATATATATATATATATATATATATATATATATATATATATATATGTATATATATACGTATATATATATATATATATATATATATATATATGTATATATATATATATATATATATATATATATATATAATAAAATAAATATATATATATATTGCTAGACTTCACTGAAAGTCAAGTATTTCTTATATATATATATATATATATATATGAAATACTTGACTTGGTGAATTCTAGCTGTAAATATACTCCTCCCCTCTTAACCCTCCTCCCCACCCCCCACCTTCCGAAATCAGAGGTCTCAAGGTTGGCAAGTATGTACATATCTCACTGTCTTATATTCAAATCTTTGGTTTAAAATGTCCAGAATTTGTGTTGGTATCAACTTCTTATGCACCCATCTCTCCCTATCAATCCAGCCACCAACAGATCATAATGCGCACCTATAAACCAATCCTTAGCCCATACCTGCAACCACCCATCTATCAATCTACTCATTCCTACCTGCCTACCTATACCAACAATGTCCGACCTGCCAAAATACCTCTGCAACTACATTTGTATCTACTTTCTAACCTACCTACCTACCTACCTGCCATCTTTTTGTAGCTGTTGAAGAACTATAACTTACAGGACATGTTGTACAAGGTGGCCATCCAAACAATTTATTTGATCTCACCAATACCATCTTAAATATGTGACTTTCATTTGTGACTTTTAATCAGTACGTCACTTTTTCACCATTGTAGATTCAATGTGGCTGCACGTATTGCATGTTTTGTTTACGTCCTGCTAGCAAGACTAGCATACCATGCAAATTCAAACCACTCACATGTGTTTGATACAAAATAACTGTTGTATATTTCTTCTAAATATCACACATTAATACAATGTACAAATACAGTTTGTACACTTTTGTATTTTGATGTACAACATTGGAAAGAAGCCAATATTTGAAAATGTTGTTAAAGATGAGTCTGATTTAGGGCATACTTGCCAACCTTGAGACCTCCGATTTCGGGAGGTGGGTGGGTGGGGGCGTGGTCGGGGTGGGGTGGGGCGTGGTTGGGGGCGTGCTTAAGAGGGGAGGAGTATATTGACAGCTAGAATTCACCAAGTCAAGTATTTCATACATATATATATATATATATATATATATATATATATATATATATATATATATATATATATATATATATATATATATATATATAGATATCTACATTCTGAAAATATGCAAACAAAACTGTCTTTAGATAATTGATACTTCAAACTTGCATAAATAAATATTAAGGAATATAACATAACTTGGCTTCTGAGAGTTTCAAAATGTAATGAATAAAATGCTAAAGTTGTTGATAAACAAGCAATTATTTTAATAATTAAATATGGTCATTTTAAATGAATTATTATGATAATTTAAAATCAATTATTTCAAATATGTTTATTTTAATGTATAATTATATGGCTGCATGTATTAAGGAGTCACGAAAAAATACAAATAAAAATACAATTAATTTTGATATTTTTAGCAAAATATAGTAAAAATGTATTTAGTTTTTTGTTTTTTTTAAATTAATAAATATATTTATTTTTAGGTAAGATAAACATAATAATACAATGTATCTCTAGTCTGAATGATTTAGTTCTTGTCACCTTGTTGTCCTCCCGTCATGAAAAAAGGCTGTCCTCACTCAGGTCCGCATGGAGCTGGAGGGGACGTGGCTTCCAGCTCCTGCTGAAAATCGGGAGATTTTCGGGAGAATATTTGTCCCGGGAGGTTTTCGGGAGAGGCGCTGAATTTCGGGAGTCTCCCGGAAAATTCGGGAGGGTTGGCAAGTATGGATTTAGGGCAGCAAGGTGGCGTATCGGTTAGCACGCCTCCCGTTCAAACATCTGTGTGTGGTGTTTGCATTTTCGCTTCCTGCTCTGTTGGGTTTTCTTCAGGTACTCTGGCTCCCTCCCACATTCCAAAAACATAAATGTTAGATTACTTGGTGACTCTAAATTGTTCAAAGGCATGAATATGATTTTCTCTTCTCGTTATCTGCAGTCAGTGCACTTTCATCAATAAATTTCATATGCTCTTTTACCCACTCTCCTATGTAAGATTGTTTCCAAAAATAGTAACAGTACAGTCACAAAGCATGCCAGACCTTTCCTGCTTTTTATTGTTGTAATATGTTCATTTCTCTTTGTCAACAGGGCAGCTCCAGATTGCGCCACCTACTGCTGCACAGTTAAGATATGGTAAGAAGTGTTTTTCTGCTTGTTGTGTGTTTTATATTAGTGTAGTTTACATGAGATAGCATGCATAGTTATTTTACTTCTTTACAGTGGAACTTTCATCTGAACTAGATGCAGTGTAAGAATCCTCCTGTCTAAATTTAGGCCATGTCCACACGAACACAGATACTTAATAAACACATACTTATCTCTGCGTTTAGGCCTCTTGTCCACATGCAGACGCATACTTTTGTCTTTAAAAACGCAGACTTTTACAAACGCTAGCCAAAGTGTAGAAATCCAAAACTCTCCACTTAGCGTATGTGGCGTGTACACGGCACAAACGGAGACTTGTAAGGACGTCACAGTTGTGCGCTGTCATTTCCAAGCTCAACAACACTGCTTTGCTGGCTTTAAACACAGTAAAAGAGGACTTAATGTATGTTTGAACCTAAACATGCTGCTCTTTTCACTCAACATAAATAAAAAAGACACATCAAAACGGGCTTTGCGACGCTCCCGCCGGCCCTAATGACAGTTAGCTGTTTTGGATATGATCGCTGTGGAACCTCCACCTGATGGAACAACTTTGACAAGCAAGACTTTTTCTCTGTCATAAGAAAGGTGCAACATTATCTTATGGTTTTAGTCCTTATTTAACGACAAATCATGAAGTTAACTTACATGTGTTGCTTCCATTCTTGTAGAAGGAGCCGGGAGCAACCGTGCTCGCATTTAAAAAGCAACAACAACAAAAAACATGATATAGTGTCCTCCTTGTAGTGTGTACTGATGTTAAAGACGATATACACTTCATTGCACATGTACTATATCACTATATCAATGATTAAATGCTTTATAATTCCATGAGAGTTTTGCAGCGGTATACACACGTCTGTGTACTTTATAGAGATACTTAAACATGCAAAATGGTTTCCTTAGCTCGTTAGTGTGTGCTGATTTTAGAAATAATGTACACTTCACTGCACATGTAATACATCACCACGGTGCTGAACACGTTATAATTCTATGAGTGTTTGGTTTCAGGAGCACAGGCGTGTATTCACTCTTTAATAATGTTCCCAGGGCTCGGTGTATGTGCAGGCTGGTTTTAAAGATAATGTACGTGTCTAGTATATCAAAATAAACATAATAGGAGGTGTAATGCCACCAAATCAGCTATTGCTGCTTTTTTCAGGCTTCCGATTGGACAAAATGTGCATGACAGTAGGTGTATGTGTTTGTGTGTAGACATAGACAGTTTTGAAACTACACTTGTGTGGATGGAGATTGTTTTAACCCCAAACTCTTCATGTTCGTGTGGACATGGCCTTAGTGTTTTTCATGTCGTAGTGAAATGCAGTTTTTCCCGCTTTACTCGAAACCATAGATAAACAGTAATCATAAAAACACTACTCACTCATCAATCTCTGGAACGTTGCGCTCAACAGAGCAACCTATTGTCTAATGCAGTGGTTTCTTAAGGCACGTGCAACAAGTGAGACACAGAAAAGGCAGCAGTTAGGGCGTGGCAAACGTGAGATTTGTTGACAAATTAACATAACAGTGATTTGGGTTCCATATAATGACAAAAAATTATGGAGTTGATAAACGCATTAGGCTCTCCCCAAGAGGGTCATGTTAACTATGTAAAGATACTGTATTCGGCATATGTGCTATGATAGACCTGTCCCAAGGACTCAACTGGATTTCTGCAGAGGTTAATATGTTAGGCTTTTAAAATCCAAATGAACATCTCTGAAGACATGACCTCTTCCAAAGTTAAAGAATATATGATCCTGGTTACACGCCGGTGTGACGAGGTAAGTAAAGTATTAAAAGTCAAAATTTCAAAATAAAATCTCAGGTCTGGTTGAAATGATTAAACATATTAACGCTCTATGTACATCAGGGGTACCCACACTTTTTCTGCAGGCAAGCTACTTTTCAGTTGACCAAGTCGAGGGGATCTACCTCATTCATATATATCATTTATATGTATTTAATTATGAAAGACACGTTTTTGTTAACAAGTTAAATGTGTTTAATGATAATACAAGTATGTTTAACACATATAGGTTCCTTTATTTCATGAAGACGATAATATAAGTTGGTTTATTACCTGATTCTGATGACTTGCATTGATAGGAATCAGACAGGATTCACAGTAGTGCTGAAAATGTCCACATTTTTGAATGGAGGAGAAAAACAATCCTCCTTTCTGTCCAATACTACATGAAAGTGGTTGGTTTTTGGCATCTTATTTGTCCAGCTTCCATACTTGTTTTTATACACTTTTCAAGAAATACATTGCCGGCCAACTCCGTTGCTTGCTATCTTGTGCACGCTAGCTTTCTGAGACTCTTATTTTGTTAGCGCAGGCAGGATGAAGCAGGGCTTTTATTGTGAAGACAGGAACTGTGCAGTCGGTCTTTAGAGTTTTGACAGCAGATACGGCATGAGAGTGTTGAAAATAAAAAAACATTTCCCGCCTTCCTGTAGGTAATTTCTTAATAATGATCTTGCAGCAGCCAGTGTCATCTCACAAGACCCTCGGTTGCCGTGAATGTCAATCAAGTGATGAAAGTGACGTTCGCACATTTTTAGGTCTTTTTTAATGCCTGGCTGGCGATCTACTGACACACCCTGTACGATCGACCGGTAGCTCGCAATCGACGTAATGGGAACCCCTGATGTACATCATACAGAATGTACATAACCTCATGATTTCACTCAATTTAGTTTAATTTTTTTAAACAATTTTGAACATCCCCAAAATCTGTATAGTTATTTCCTCTGATTTCAGACTGATAAGAGATCAACAGATTAAAAAGAAAAACAGTGACACATTTCACCTCTCGCAGTAGTCTGTATTGTTGTTGTTGAATTAAAGTGTTCAGACAGGAGATTAAGATCTTGTAGGGAGTGTTTCAACATTGAGATAGTTTTTTCTTTTTTTTAATAGGTATGATGCGAGGATTTTTGCCCTAACCTTAGACTTAGACAAACTTTATTGATCCACAAGGGAAATTGTTCCTTGCTTATGTCCTTGTGTTTATGACAATAATGGCAACACATAATGTAATATAAAGGTAAGTACAATATTCCACTCACATTGGTTTCATATACGCTATCCAAACATTACATTAGATACCGGTCTAATGAGATGCAATACAAATTTTTCGCAGAAATCATTCATTTGAAAGAATGTTCAGTATTGTCGCTGTAGTTTGCTCTGGTGTAAAACATGTAAAACTTCACTCAATGTGATTAATATCTTTTGTAAAAGGTGAATAGAATGAAGACATTATTTCTAACATTTTATTTTTTTGTCTTCTAATATTTAGATAAATTATGTAAAGTGATATAACATTTTTATACCCAGTGTGCATGTCTTGATGCATAAAACATGCTCACCACTGTATTCTACTACATTCATTTTAGTCTCAGCAGAGAGCAATTATGTTAAGGTACCACAAGGCCTAATTACGTCAAATGGTTATTTATTATTCACCAAGTGGTGCAATATTGTTCTTGTTAGTGAATTGTCTATGTCTTTATTTTTCAGTTCTACTGCACAATGCACTCCCTTTCGTTGGATTTGGATTCCTTGACAACTGCATCATGATTGTTGCTGTAAGTGTTGCATGAATAAATATTAACTCATTACACACACTAGGAGAGCCCTGGTCAGAGCCTCTGACCATCCTGCAAACCATTACGTTGTTGGTTTGGGTAGTGGCAAAACAACTTGTTAATGGCTACTCTTCCAGTGGAATGAGACACTCTCTGGGGAAAGATGCTAGGACATTGTTGTGAGCAGACAATAGATACAGCTACTGTTTGAAGAGGGACGTTGTAATTTTACATAGATGGCTTCTTTCACACCACCTTTAAACAAGCTGTTCATTCTATGCAGAATTTGGACATTGTTGTCCTCCAAGGAATGTCCCTTCTTTTTGAGATGCAAATTAACGAGTGACTGTGTTGTGCCCCGCATTTGTTTAGATTGCATATGTTTTTTTAGAATGTGGTGTAAGGTGTGGATGTCAGGTTTTTAAATAAAATTTTGCACAGCTAGTTTTTAGAAACACGAGTTGGTAGAATTTTTTTTGGGTCAGATTGAGAAAAGAGGGTGAACCCCCCCAAAAAAACAGGTTTTAAAGTCAAAGGGCCTGATCTACTAAATGTTTGCGTGTATTAAAAGATGCACAGAGGATTGCCTCTCTTAAATGAGCAAAATAGCAAACGCAATCAATTTAGCGTGTTTGTCTTCATGTAGATGCAGAATATATGCTGATTATCAGAACACCCACAATAGTAGGAGAATGAGACGCAAATATAATCATTTTGCACTCACAGTGTGATTTATCAAGTCTAAAACTGTTCAAAACACTGTTTTGTGTCTTTATTCAGTATGTCTAAAATGTGCACGCAAACTGGCACATTTACACACATATGGCCTTGGCGCGGTCAGAAGGAGGCAATGACAGATAATGGAGAGAGAGACTCGTCCGTGATCGTGGCGACAATCGACATATTTCTGTCAGAAATAAAAACATTAGACATACCTTCTGTCTAGTTATTGCATCTTTGAGTTGATTAATTACTAAAGGGCTGATTTGAAACACAAAAAAGATGACTCTTAGGATTTTTTTAATGGTGTTCACTTTTCCACTTACTTACTTGCCTCTGCATCATTCCAATGCACCATCGCAGTCATCCTTCCAGTTGTCATCTCAGAGCCACCTTTGGCGTGCTACAAATAGTTTCTGCTGTCTAGATTGCGATTCTATATTGCAAAATGAGCCGAACAGATTATAGATTTGTGTAACGTGAGTCGACAGAGAAACAACAGTCCAGATTGGGCCTGTGACAGTTTCTACTCAGTCATTGTTTTACAGTGTCTCTCTGTAGCTGTCTCCTTCATGCTCCTATAATGTTCATTCATTAATCTTACTGAAGACCAGCCAGAAAAAAAAAATCTAATTTCATGTAGTAAAATACCACTACTCAGACAGGCAATAATATACATTGCTAATGTTTAACGGCACCGCCTTCCGCAATTATTACATCACTAATGGCTGTGACAATGTTTCACCAAGTTTCTGCAATTTCAAATTTCTTCTTCTAACCATCTTGTACTGATGCTAAGAGAATTGTACCACTCAAAATGTGTTTTCCTTTTTACATTTCTTCCTAAGAAAAAGATGGTTGACCACTAAAAATTCAAGATCTATTGATACATTGGTCATTTAGTTCTCATCCCAGGCAGGTCCATAATGTAAACCTTCTGAAATGAGTTGCAACCACCAATGCCTGATGTGTTGTCACACATTCATGATTCATTCAAAAGAACTTAAAAGCTACTTACTGCACAATTCAGGCTTTAAAAACGTGTTACCAGCTAAAGTCTGTGTTGTAATAACCTAATTGTTTTTTTAAAACATTTAAGTGGTCAGACTGACTTTAAATTTAAAGCATTCACATGCAGTAGGGCTAGATGATTATGGCAAAAATAAGACTGTAATCACAAATATTTTGATTGATATTGTAATCACGAATAATAACACGATTATTCATTAATTTCAAATCATGAGTATTTATTGTACCACCAAAACTCAACTTTAGATATAGTTTTAAAAAAAGGATATCAATTGTAACGAATAAACCACAACAAGTAAAACAATAATAATAGTAATAACAATACATTTAAATAACAATATCAATATTTGAAAAAATCTGATTTTCCGTTTTTTATATTTTACACTTATTTTACCACCTTAGACGATGTGTTTTTTGTGTAAAATACAATTGTATAACATTTTTGTTAATTACAGAAAATGGAAAAATCCTCACATTTATTGCAATACATCTTTGGACAATTTTGACCAGTATTGTAGGTCAAAGCATGATAATTGTGTAAATGTATCAAAAAGGGGTTTAAGTGCATTATGCTTGTGTAAGGTACTTTTTTGAAACCTTTATTTTGTAAACTGTAGCGCAGTCAGACCGGATGTGGTGCATCACGCTATTATTGTGAAGGGGAGAAGTGTGCTGTGCTGTTGTTCTCAGTAGAGGTGACTTGAGGCTGTAAAAAAAGAGTGAGCCTATCAAGTTGCGACTGCTGTTTGTACATATAATGTTATATAGGTTGTTCACAACAACACAAGCAGATAAGATGTGTTGTGGGTGTATGGATTGTTCTTGGTAGCTTTAGTTACGTAGTTTAGTCACTGTGAAAAGTGGCCCACTTAACATTGTTTAGTTCAGGATGTGTTTCGAGGATGATTGAGCGATCCTGCACATGTTATTCCCCCCCCAAAATGTTCCTTCTCATGGTAATGACAACATTTAACTCACATTTATGTCAACTTCCCTGATATTCTGCGGTTAACAGCGGATTCCGTTTTGTTGGCTAAGTAAGTGACTCCATCCGTGGTTTACGTGAATGCGGAAATCATATGCCTTACTGTTTCTGTTGAGTTTAGTGATTATTCATTAGGCATACTAGCGCTGTGTCACATAAAGAAATAGCAACCATAGTGAGATCCCAAACTTCTCATGGACATGGTCTTTTTTTTCCACTCATTCACTCCTTATCCATTTCACCGTCACAAGTTCCAAAGTTCGCATGCACGTTGCGCGGCTCATGAATATTTTTTTTCCATTATTATATTTTCATGATCGTGAGAATCCATAATCAAAATGTGATTAATTGTCCAGCCCTAACGTGCAGGAGGATAGACAATCTATACAGTAGTGTAGCGCTGGGGTGATTTGTCTATTTGGACAAGGTCATCAATGACGTAAATACATCGACGTTACGTACCTTGCATCGAGGCATCGAGAAAAGATGGCCACACACAGAGAAAAAGATACCAGTAGTTTTGCTCCAATTGATTGCCCAATTTCTATGGAAATTACATGATCGCCAGATGCCAATCAATCACTGCTTTTCAATGCTGGTCACAAAAAACGATCACTTGGAGCTTATACCTTGCAGCTTGGTCATTTTGCCAACAGAGCAGGTAACTGTGTTGGTATACGTCCATACACAGTGCAGTGCGGCCTCACTCAGTTAATACCACCTCTATTGCGGCAAATAATTCTTACAGGTATTATAATCACTGGAGAACTGGAAAAAGAGGGCCCAAATTGACATTTCTTTGAGGACAACAATCTCCATGGAGCAAGAAAGCAGCAGACGACAAGAAAAGCAAAAACAACAGAAGCATAGATGCTTAGTTCCCTTTTACAGCCATCTAGATGAACCGCGTTAGGGCGTAAAGTAAGCAGCTATGTTGGATTGATAACCAAATTTGTAGTATGACTGACTACTAGTTCACTTACCATAACCGAAAGTGATTTTATGATTCATTTTGCAGATCAGATAGTAAATAGAATCCATGATTAATGATTGGAATTGGCAGCAAAAAACCTTGTTTAGAACACCCCGAGATGCCACCATAGAAAACATGTCTTTTGAGGGGAAGTCCATTGTCATTGTCATAGAAAAGTTCCAAACAAAACGGGGCTCAGTAAACAAATTAAACATGACTCACTACAGCAGAACTTCTGCAATGCACATGCACTAAAAAAGGCGGCACCAAGGGCCATTCTCCTTGTAAGTAATTTACTTTTGTTTTCCCGACCCACCAACATGCATTTAAAGTTTCTCGATGCAAGAACGTTGTTGGTGTATTTTGGTGGAACTCGTTTGTAAAATGTGTTTGTAACACTACACTAAAACCAGTTAGATACAAAAATAAATTGAATCTAAAGATTAACTGATTCAAGAAATAATTGTTTGGTACAGCCCTACAGTAGTGATTATCTAAAAGAATAGCTTAAATATAAAACACTGACAATAAATAACAAAACAGCATAACTTGTCCCAAAGCATCAATCCATCAGGAAATGTTATTGCACAACAAGTAAATACACAATAAAATATTGAAATTGGTTTATTTATTAAACTGGCCTCTCTGAATATTTTAAACACTTGTTTATAAAGTTGACAAAAAAAGGTAATTGTGTTAAATTGTTCTTTTTTTACCCTGCAGGGCACACAGATTGAGTTGTCCATTGGCGTTATCCTTGGCATTTCTACTATGGCAGGTAAGAGATCTTTATTAAAAAATGTATACATAAATGAATGCTATCAAATTATTACAACTTTTAATCGAATAAAACAGGGGCGTTGCTGTGTATTAATTTCGATTAATCGCGATCAAATATCATTTATTTTCATTCATCGCATTTAATTTTGCGTAAGCAAAGACACTCAAGAAAGAAGGGAATAATAAACATGTAAAGTACGTGTGTAACACCAAAATAATTATTGTGACTAACAGAAGTTCAGCGGGGCGACATTTTATAGAGCGCATAATTTTTGACATTATTGTGCTTGTACAATGCAGCTTGAGGGGCAAGTTGCAAAACCAAAGCACGTGTCCTCGACAATATTAATGGGTCTGCAGTATGTTGCAATCATTTCCAATTGTGTTTGTCAATTTGACTGAGGTCGACTTACTGAGGCACCAAAATTCGGTGAGGGTGGTTTGTCGTAAGCTGGGCGATGTGTTAGCCAAAGGGCTTGCAGAATCCCTGACTAACATATGCACCGCATTGATGTGGCATTTTATGATGGAAGTGCTTTGGTGAAAATTAAAATCCTTCCTGCAGAGTGTGCATTTTACTCTATACCGGTCAACCGTTTCGAAAGGACCAACTTGCTGTTAAGCCTCTTCCATATTGATTTTTTTACTCCTGCAACCTGACACTACCAGATAAACTGTCCATTTGCACATGTGTGACGGTAACATTACTTAGAACTGCTAACGCATTGCCATACGGAGATAACTGCGGGAGACGTGTCAGGGATTTTGAATTATTCTGCGTTGCAGATGGGTTAATTGTGGTAAACAATTCAATTTTTTTTACCGCAAAGTCACAATAATCATTTTGACAGCCCTAAAATAAGAATATTTTAAAAACCGAATTCTGAACGAGACGCCACATTTTGTACGCAAAACATCTCATCTTTAAATCATCATATTGAGATTTTTAAACAATCAATGGTACTCTAACACATTGTAATTTTCATTATAATAGTATATGACTTGTGTTGCCACAGTAACATACTTCATACTACTTACATGATGAGCTTTTGATGGCAAACTTACAAAGTGTCAATTCACTGTGACACAAACCCTCTGTGTCATTAGCAGTGTTGGGTTAGTTACTGAAAACCAGTAACTAGTTACAGTTACTAGTTACTTTATTTCAAAAGTAACTCAGTTACTAACCCAGTTACTTACACCAAAAAGTAATATGTTACTGTGAAATGTAACTATTTAGTTATTTTTTTTAAATATTTATTTTAATTTTTTTAAGGCTCCCATTAATGCCCTTTTAGCCTTCATTTCAGTACTGTTATTATACTGGAGAATAACACAATCTGTTGATCAACTTGACATGAACATGAACCATGAACTCTGCTAAGCAATGTGGTCTACATACAACACACAAAGACAAAGATATGTTTCAAAGGGCCAATTTATTTTGGGCCAGAACAAATTGACAAAACTATTTTAAATAGCTGCAACATAACATACATAAGTAACAAACCGCATATTAACAACATGTCACAACATAGCTGTAAACCTGGCTTCACCCAAGGAAGGCACAGATGACATGATTATATGTCATGTCACTATATACAGCACACATACTGCTATACACATGCCTAACCAGGCCTTTTTTTCTCTCAAGGAATTGTGAAATAAAATCATGTCTCCAGTGAAGCCCAGAACACTCTATGCGTTTCCCCAGTTTTAGTTTAGAGAAAAGGAAAGATTGGCCTGGCCCACTAAGATCCCTCTTTATGTTCGTGAACTTTATAGTCTATACATTTAGAGTGATATGATAATCAAACACTCTAGAAGTCTAGAATGAAAGAGTATATAAGAGAATTGACCGAGTGTGTGTACCTTCAGTGCTGAATGATGAGCAGAGGCAGAGTTTGGAGTGTCTTCTTTAGCTTGCTTTCCATTTGTATGTACTCACTTTCCACTGTGTCCAGCTGCCTGAAAGCAGGTGACTCCACTGTAGAAATAGCCTGCATGTCTTCTAGCACATACGCTGCAATGGCTCTATCAATGTTGTCCTGGCTAGCAGTCCCTCCGTTAAAATCCTTAGGTGAAGTGTGTCTCTCTTTACTAGCTTCGTCCTAGCATGTTGCTTTTGTAGCTGTTTCAGCAGATTTGAATTGCTGTTTTGGGCAGTAGATGGGATCTTTGATCCAAGACACAACTTACATTTAACTAAAATACTATTTTCTTTGTGCTCGACAAAAGAAAAGTAGTGAGAATATCTCCATGTTAAGAAACTCGGCTTCGACTCCGCCATGATGTCTTGTTAGTAAACACAGACACGCCCCCCCACCCCACACACACACTCACACACACAGCGCGCGGCGCACCTCTCTCTTCTCCGGTTTGTGACACAGGAAGAATCAGAAGAACGACACTGCAACTCTCCAATAAAATACACTCAGATCTTCTGTTTCTAGCCAATACTATATACAAAATAACGCAGTAACGCATCATGTAGTAACGGTAACTGAGTTACTGAATATAAGAAATAACGTGTTAGACTCCTCGTTACCACTGAAAATAACGGTGTTACAGTAACGGCGTTACAGTAACGCGTTACTAGGAAACGCGTTAGTACCAACACTGGTCAATAGTAATGTTGACCAACAAATGTCTGCAGAAACATGTGCTTACATTAATTTGTATTTTAATGATCACTTCCTAGTCCATGAAAGTGACGGTTAGTGTGGTGCGTCATGCATATCAAGTTCTTCTTATTTACACACACAAACACACACACACGATAATTGTTGCAATCAGGATGATGCTAGTCCTTTGAACGGACATCTGAGCCATAATGGAATTTTGTAGAGGTCAGGTCATTAGGTCGTCAACATACTGCTGTATCTCCTCAAACATCCAGTGATTTATTTTTTTCTTTAGGATGAAGATTTTAAAAAAATATGTTTAAAATTACAAAGAAAAACATATATACTACAATCTTTTCTCCAAATTTGAGACGTTAATTGATTCCTTTTAAACCATTTAAATGATGGATTGGTTAGTTTTTATCTTAAGGATGGGCATAATTACCAATTAAGTCAATTAATTCATTGTATGAAATTGTGATCGTTGGTTAATTGATTGTGTCTTTAAGCAATTGAAGCAAAGTGGAGCGCACCAGTTGGCTTAGTTTGAGCCTTCCTTTTTAAGGGGCAAAGTCCTCCCAGGTTATTTTGTTCTAACGACTGTCTGAATAACAAAGCGAGGAGACAAAAATGTAAGTTGAACAATGCTACGAAGAGAGTAAGTACAAACATTAGCAATTCCAGCCCTGGCAAGAAAACAGAGCTCTACGAAATCCAGTGCATTACTTGACTGTTGGAGTGATGAATGAAGAATTAAATCGAGTAGTAACGCTATAGACGGCTAGAAGATGGAATGACACTTCTATTTCCGGTTGAAAGCTCTAAAAATAAGTGCACTGCAGCACCTGCAGTGAGAGAACTCGTCCAAAAGATGGTGCCATAGCACAAACAGTAACACATCTTTTCAGCGTATTTGCTGGGGTTTTTTGAAAACGATTTGCATTATGTTCGTCAGCGAAGAAAAAATCAATAAATTAACCGCACTGTCTTATGAAGAAATTTTCTTCAATTCATTAATTTTTCTATTCACGAACCCTGTAAATCGTAAATCGAAGTTCCACTGTGTAAGACTCAGGAAGTTTTTACTGTGCATTTTTTCATCAGAGCGTGCACTAGTAGTTGACAATTTTCAGCTTTTTCAAAAGAAAAAAAAAATTAGATACTTAACATGGGTTTTTTATCCGCTGCAAACTATAATCATCAAAATAAAAATAAAAACATTTTCTTTAAAAGTCCTTGATTCTGTGAGGAGTGATGACCAAATTGGGTCGCCACTTGTCATTAAGGGATGATTGTAGTTGGAAACAACTTGTCTAAAGAACAACACAATGTTATCACTTGGGCCATCATTCACGCAGTCCACTGTGGCACAACTCCTTCAGGAAGCAACACTGACATGGAAACAGGAATTCAGAACATTCAGAGAGAGATTCTTCTACTCCTAAAGTTTTTATACAGGCTAGTATTTTGTGTTTACCGCTTCTGTACTGAATGTCCCTAAAAGGCCGATCCTAATACATTACCATGTGGAAGCTGTCACCAGGATGTAAGGCACATAAGCGCTATCGGGCAAGGAAGGTTTGTGGTCACAGTTACAAGCTCAGAGATGCTTTAGATGCTGATTTTAGACAAGCTGCAGGCACTTTAACGCTTACTGCCTGTTAAGCTGGAGTGTACTGGAAGTTCCACTGCGGTTTATCCGATGCTTTGAGCCCAAACGGCAACAGATAGATGAAAGGAAGGAGCAGCTTCTCTTCCTTCCTCATCCTTACTTCTTCTACCATCGAGACGCAGCTCGATTACTGCAGCTCTGGTGACATTCGAGTTCCAAGCATCTGCCCTTGTAGCGCCCACACCAGCGTGATATAGTGCCAGTGTCAAGACTGCAATCAAGTCCACCAATCACACCATTTCTTGGATGCAAATGTTTATGGATGAGTTCACTGTCACAGATGGGGGCTACAACCGCTGCAAAACACTCTATGCTGCGATATATGTCTGTTTTATGGCTTTTGAGAGGTAAAAAAACGGCATTTGTGATATATTCTGACTGTACTGGGTCAGAGAACATTATGACCTATTGTCGCGATGTGAAGACATAGCCATCATAGTTTGTTTCATGCCTCATTTATTCACCAGGTTTATTTGTGCCGGACAATATTCTTGCAGACAAAATATCAAGATCCACTGCAGGTACAGACAGAGAGAGTTAGCAGGTTGTCAATTTATGTTATTTCAAAAATGCAACTAACTGTACTTTCATTCACTATGTAAAATAAAGGATTTGTATCTATCTTTTTTGTTTTCATGGCAATTCGATAGGATTTTCCACACACACCAATACACTAATTAGTGTATAACTAGTAGGATTTTGCATGTTTTGTTGATTTATTTTAAGAAAACAGCTGTCCCAAGTTTTTATCTGCTTCAAAATTATAGAAGTTTCATGACTTTTCTTACGTGCAGCGTAGGGTTGTACGGTATACTGGTACTAATAAAGTACAGTGACACTAATTGATTGAAATTGGTACTATACTGCCTTTGAAAAGTACCGATACTGTTCTTTCATCTGAGTGCCGCTGTGCGGCGGTGACTACAGAGCCGAGGCGCGTGATGTTGAGTGTGTCAAAACGCACACACAAAGTGCATACAAGCAGTAACATCTCGGAGAGGAAGAATGGCAAAAAACGACAATTCTACTGGTTAATGAAGAGGGTGCGTAAAGCGCAATATGGAGGTATTTGGGCTTTAAAACTAACGATAAAGCTCACGCTTTAAACTAGGAAGCGCCGCGCTTCAAGTGTTGCTTTAAAACTCGCCTCGCCAAATGCGGCGATTAGTATTACCACCTTTGCT
The DNA here is from genome assembly GCF_033978685.3 of Nerophis lumbriciformis. Lineage (NCBI taxonomy): Eukaryota > Metazoa > Chordata > Actinopteri > Syngnathiformes > Syngnathidae > Nerophis > Nerophis lumbriciformis. The sequence goes on along the minus strand of NC_084551.2, from coordinate 27,705,144 downwards.
TAAAACTTAGGTCAATATTTAAATAATAAGCATTCATATAAAGAGTGACAGGTAATAATGTAGTTGTTCGGTCTGTCCTGCTATTCGGCTCCGGTGCAGACCATAGTAGAGGAGCACAGGGGAGACGTTCCCTTCAGTTCACTTTACTCCGCAATGAGTCTGCTAAGCTCCACTTTCCGGTCAGAATTTGAGGCTGCCGATTTATGACAATCTGGTTGCTTTATTATTAAAAAAAAGTTAAAGTTAAAGTACCAATGATTGTCACACACACACACTAGGTGTGGCGAAATTATTCTCTGCATTTGACCCATCACCCTTGATCACCCCCTGGGAGGTGAGGGGAGCAGTGGGCAACAGCGGTGGCTGCGCCCGGGAATCATTTTGGTGATTTAACCCCCAATTCCAACCCTTGATGCTGAGTGCCAAGCAGGGAGGTAATGGGTCCCATTTTTTTATAGTCTTTGGTATGACTCGGCCGGGATTTGAACTCCCAACCTACCGATCTCAGGACGGACACTCTAACCACTAGGCCACTGAGTTAGTTTAGCAGGACACAAACGGACCCATTCACCACTTTACTGCGTAGTGTGCGCGCTCCTCTCTCTCTCTCTTTACTCGCCCACTCACTCACTGACGTCACTCAGCCAACACGTTGACATTTTCGCAAACACATAGTGTACACTCATAAATAAACCAGCTCCCCTGTTGTGCACATGTAGATACATAACATGTAGATACGTAGATGCGCACACAGCTGCTTGGATTGATGCCAAGTATTAGCGGAGTTAGGACCGCCCATCTAACATCAACTAGTGCAAGTAAAATGACTGAATTTGGTAACAAATTGCTACAATTTGTGTTTTATCTTTAACAGATGTGTGTTTTACCTGCTACATGGCTTATCTGGGTACATTTATCCATAGTTTTGTTTTTAGTACTTACTAATAACTGTATTTGTCTTAAAACACATACCAGGATTGGCAACCATAAATCATGAAGCATTTAATATAATGTTAATAAAGCTTTTTTATTATATTCTAATCTAATTCTTGATTATGGCAGACTATATGTAATATGGAAATTGTAAATTGTTCTTTGAGTGCAACAAGAAAAACACAATGTGTTTAATACCCTGTAATTTATATTTTAACCGTCTAAAATTGTTCTTTGATTGCAATAGGAAACATATGTTTACTGTATTGTAAGATTTTCTGTTAAAATAAAGCCAAAATTTACACTTTTTCGTAGTACCCTTTACCGTATTTGGAAAAGTATCGATATACATTTTGGTACCACCGGTACCACAATATATATACATGTTGATACATGAACAATCATATTACAGTATCTGTAAAGTATTCGCCCACATTTTATGTTTTGTTTGTACACAGCTAGCTTGACACTATGTAGTTGTAATAACAGGCATGAAGTCCTGCATGTATCATGATCAATATTTTAGTGACTCACTCGATGGACCACCTGGCAGGGGAAGTTTTTTCAAGTTGACTTTGGGTAAGCAATCCATTTCTGTCGGGTCCAGGTTCCACATCTTTGTCATGCCGACCTCACACTCTCGGCTTCCGTCTGCTCCAACGTTTCACCCTCTGTTTGTGTTCGCTTCTTTAAGCAACAGTTCATCCTCCGTATATTCAGCTATAAAAAGATAAGGTTGTGAATCCTCATTTATCCAAAATTAGTCGTCTTCATTGTCTGTTACCCAGTCTGCCATGATTAGAAAACTGTCACGTTTGTTTCCCGGAATAGGATCACACATTTGTTGCCAGAAGTCAGAAGTGCGTTGCTTTGAAAACGGAAATAAATGCGCTGAGGAAAAAGGTTCCGGTAATGCATAAGATGACCAAAATATGGTAAATATTGTACATAATAAATATTGTGATGAACACGTCTTTTACTACGTTATATATAGACTTGCATTGTGTATATGAAACGTTGATGGAGGGTTTTGAAGTTGATTTAGAGGATTTTGAAGGCTACAACGGTGATTCCCATTAGCCACATCTCGCAAGCGTTTTTATCTTCAAAATCCTAAAATAAACAAGACGTGTGTGTTCTTGTCTCTTATAATGACTGTGATAGATAGATAGATAGATAGATAGATAGATAGATAGATAGATAGATAGATAGATAGATAGATAGATAGATGGATAGATAGATATTAAAAAAAGTGCAGTTCCCCTTTAAGAAACTGTCCAAACTCAAATTGTTTACAAAGTACAAGGAAGAACAATCTTGATAAACATCTTAAACCTCAGCTCATAAAGAATGAATAAAGACATCAATGACTTCTGTTTTGTTTCATCAGCCGTTTACTGCCGCTACAGTTACAGGCATTGTTAGTAAATAATTAGGTATGTAAATAAACATTTACAAAATATTTCTATGTAAATATCTAATTTCCCAACACCCGGTGTATATAACTGTGGCTTATAGTCTGTTGCGGCTAATATACAAAACCCAAAACCAATGAAGTTGGCTCGTTGTGTAATTCGTAAATAAAAACATAATACAATGATTTGCACATCCTTTTCAACTTATATTCAATTGAATATACTGGAAAGACAAGATATTTAATGTTCGAACTGAGAAACGTAATTTTATTTTGCAAGTTACCCATACCCGAGCACGCCTGGGCGGCATGGCGTAGTGGGTAGAGTGGCCGTGCCAGAAACCTGAGGGTTGCAGGTTTGCTCCCCGCCTCTTGACATCCAAATCGCTGCCGTTGTGTCCTTGAGCAGGATACTTCACCCTTGCCCCCGATGAATGATGAATGATAGATAGGTGGTGGTCGGAGGGGCCATAGGCGCAAACTGGCAGCCTCGCTTCCGTCAGTCTACCCCAGGGCAGCTGTGGCTACAAATGTAGCTTACCACCACCAGGTGTGAATGAATGATGGGTTCCCACTTCTCTGTGAGCGCTTTGAGTATCTAATAATAGAAAAAGCGCGATATAAAATCTAATCCATTATTATTATTAATACACCCACATACCATCACAGATGCTGGCTTTTGAACTTTGCGCCAATAAAAATCCGGATGGTTATTTTCTTCTTTGTTCCGGAGGACACGACGTCCACAGTTTCCAAAAACAATTAGAAATGTGGACTCGTCAGACCAAAGAACACTTTTTCACTTTGTATCAGTCCATCTTAGATGAGCTCAGGCCCAGCGAAGCCGGCAGCGTTTCTAGGTGTGGTTGATAAATGGCTTTTGAATTGCATAGTAGAGTTTTAATTTGCACTTACAGATGTAGCGTCGAACTGTAGTTACTGGCAGTGGTTTTCTGAAGTGTTCCTGAGCCCATGTGGTGATATCCTTTACACACCGATGTCGCTTTTTGATGCAGTACCGCCTGAGGGATCAAAGGTTGATTCTCTGAACCTTTTGATGATATTACGGACCGTAGATGGTGAAATCCCTAAATTCCTTGCAATAGCTCATTGTGAAATGTGTTCGTAAACTGTTCGACAATTTGCTCACGCATTTGTTCACAATGTGGTGACCCTCGCCCCATCCTTGTTTGTGAATGACTGAGCATTTTACCCCGCCTGCAGCCCGAATGCAGCTGGAATTGGCTCCAGCACCCCCGCAAACAGAAAGGGACAAACGGTAGAAAAAATGGATGGATGGATGGGCTTATATACCGGTGTGGCTAATAGTCCGGAAAATCAGGTAACTTTCTGTTTGACAGCACTGCTAAGTGTATAGCAGGCTTGAAAAAACGTATTTTATTTATTGACAAGCTGCAAAGAAAGCCCACCTCAAACTTGCTACTGCAATGGCACACACACTGATATTAAATCTTGATTAACACTCTCATTGACTACGTTTCCATGCACTAAAATAGTCCGATTTCTCAAATTGTTAGTTTTGTTGTATTTCCACACCTATGTGTGAAGTCCAAGTGTCCATGCACTCTCTCTAATGTGACTATTGGTCATACGCAATGTGGGAGGCGCTTATTTACTTTTAGTGCAGATTAACGTATTGTTTTCCCAGTTACCCATGATATCACACTTAAACAAGGCATTTGCGGCTCCTTATAAGTCAACAGCGCAACTCTCCTTGCACCTGACGTCCACTGTAATATTGGCACATTCCGGTATTACAAATATTACCTCTCTAATGGCTATCTATGTTGATGTTAAACTGCAGACAGCATCAAGAAAGGATCTGAGGTTGCGCCACAAACATGACACTACTACCAAGTAGGTCTGTAATCGCTTGGTACAGGTCCGAAGCAAAGAAAGACTGGCAGGAGAGAGTTGTTTCAAAGGAATTTTCAAATGGAGAATCATGGAAAGAAAACTTTCAAATAGAATAGAATAGAAAGTACTTCATTGATCCCTGGGGGAAATTCAATGTCTGAGTTCATTCAAAAGGCTCTGTGGATTGATAGGAGTTTTAAATCCAAAGCAAAAGACTGGTCCAGATCCAGGTTGCTATTGTTCTGGACAAGCTTGCCAGTTGTGTCGTATACAGAATTATTTCTAATCAGTTTGAAGTGCATAATTGCAGCGTGAAGAGTTTTGCAAGGTACAAACGCGTATTTAGTGAAGCGAACATTAATGTAAAACGGCATCAAAATACATATATAAAAGATGCATCAATAATTGATTTTTAATCGAATTGTAGTTCCTGAATCGTAATAGAATCGTGAGGTGCTCAAATATTCCCACATCTAGTTGTTAAATGGGTTTTTTTAGAGCCAAACTATTTGAGAACACAGACTAGTTTAATACATGGACACGTAGTCATTGTGTCATGTGTTCTTCTGATTCTGTAACAATTGTGTGTATGAAAAGAGGAAGTAAAATGATTTGAAGCATTTCTTTAGCCTTTCTTGAATCTGTCACTCCTTTCATGAGTTTGTGCACATCCACTAGAAGATGACTATTTTTGTCAAGAGTGCGACTGCACTTCCAGTAACATGTGGAGGCGGGCTGAAAAGTAAATATTTCCATGATGGGGTTGTGGGCTGCATGGAAGGAAAAGCTTGGCATCCATTTCAGTCAATTCATCGTCATTTTGTGGAAACATTAGATGGTCTCCTGTGAGATTAGCAGAAGCTCACGTGTATGTTTGGAGCCAACATGGAGTTTATAGCATAGTGACGCTTCCTTCCAGCTGGTAGCACAATCACATTTCATCTCAGCACATACTGACTTCACTTAGCTGGGATCCTCTGTGGCTCGTTTGGCAACATGTGCTGATGTACAATCCAAAAATCTACAACAACAAACTGCCATGTTGAAGTGTTGTTAGACTTATAAAACTATTGTCGGACTAGTAATTTCAAATGTTCATTATTGGTATGTACGTTTTGTATGTGAGAGAATTAGTTCAAATCAAGTAGGTGCACTACCACCATTATAATATGCTGACGATTGGGTCTTCTTACAAACCCAGTGTGCGTGTGTGTTATCATTGTACCTCCCAGCCAGTGCTCCGTGCAAATCTGAGTCTAATAACTTCAAACTCGAATGTCACTCTGGTCTCTTCCTCCCTCAGCTGCTGCTCTCGGCAACTTGGTGTCTGATCTGGCAGGACTCGGGTAAGAGTTTCACACCAGCACACATAAACACACGCCCCCAGGCAGACACACTTCTGCTGCACACACTGTGACCTGACTTGAGATTTGTGACTCATTCTTGCGTATGCAGGGTAAATGCATTTTTATTACTAACTGTAGAGAACAATGTGATAGTTATTTTTTGTTTTATTTGGCAAATACACCTGAAAGATTAATGGTAATATATTGTATCATTGTGAAACCCCCAACTTCTCAATGTTTCACTGTACAAGAAAATCAAACAGCCTTTAGTTTGGATTTAGTTATGACATGGTGTATATTGACATGAATATGATTATTTCCGTGAACATAGTTTTCCATACATTGCACCCCATTTGCCAATCAAATTCACATCATTGTAGGAAACAATATACTTGTATAGTTAGTCAAGAAATATTTAATGGCCATTCAACCAAATGGGTGCCGAAAATAAAATATATATAAATTAGTAGGGGTCGATTCACATACAAATCTTGATTTTTATTTATTCTGATTCTAAATCAATTAATAATTTTCAAGAATCTAATTTTTATTTTTTTATTATAAAATTGGTTTCTTTATTAAAAATACATTTAAACAACTTTATTGACATTATTATTATTAACACTGTTGATTTTATACATTTTTATTTTTATTTTTTTGTATTATATTTAATAAAAATTATATTTGTATGTCTTCTCAATTGCTCTGTAAATTTTCTATCTAAAGTATTATAAAGCTGGGATTGGGTTGGAGTTGGGGTTGCTCTACTTTCTTTTAATAAAATGATCACATTCTGTGATTTTTTTTTAATACACTTTTAAAAATAAATGTTTTAAAAGAAAGAGGGTTTTTTTTTAGGCCAACACTGCTGGGTTGCAATCACGTGACTTTGATGCACTTCCGGGTTTCAGGCGATGGTTTATTGTTTATTTACCTGCATCAGTGGATATTTGGCCCTATTTTGAAAGCTTTAAAGGCAAATATATAAGCAACATGAAACAAATATATAAAATGGGATGTCATGGATTTATACACTCTTAAGAAAAAATATTTTTGAAAGATTTAAACCATTCATCATCCCCAAGACGTTACTGCTTGCTACCACCTCACTTCACTTGACACTAACATGGATTTAGAGAAAAGATTGGAGGCACATCATGTCTTTACATCTGGAGGGGTCCACAAATTCTGCATTAATTGGTGAAAGACAATGTTTGACTTATTCGTGCATTGCTATGTAACGTATTTGATTGACATAACAAGTACCATGCTGCTGTGATCATGACGCTAATGAGAAAATTATAAGTTTGTTTGCAGTTGATTTCCTGCTACAAATATTAGTCCATCCATCCATTTTCTACCGCTTATTCCCTTTGGGGCCGCGGGGGGCGCTGGAGCCTATCTCAGCTACAATCGGGCGGAAGGCAGGGTACACCCTGGACAAGTCGCCACCTCATCGCAGGGCCAACACAGATAGACAGACAACATTCACACTCACATCCACACACTAGGGCCAATTTAGTGTTGCCAATCAACTTATAGTCTCATTTACAATTCATGTCTGCAGTTGGTTTTACCGTATGAAGTTCATATTTTGTCTCATTATTTAGCTTTGTATGTCTGTTGTTCAGCAATGTTTGCTAACAATATTAAGATGCAGTATATGCTTTTGAGCCTACGATAGATTTATTCATCTAGTTTATTAATACTATTAAGGATATTTTCTTGATGCAAAAAAATATCACCAAAGACGCTATAATGTGGTCATCTGTGTCGAATAAAGCACTTGGCTTTCCTGCACAACAACAACAACTAAGTTTCTGTTATGAAAATCGACAACAAAAAAATACGGTGGATTGGACCAAATGTCACAATAATTATTGTTAGGACTTAATATGACGTTAGTTTATTTGCACAAGCAGGTCTTCATAGTTATATTTAGGCATAGCAACCACACAAGAACACAAACTGATGTCTGGTCTTTTCTTTATGTCTAGTTTTGCTCTCAAACACTACTAATATAGTAGAGAATAAACTTGAATGCATCGCAGAAAGTTTCTCAAACAAACCAAATGTTCAAACAAACATTTTTATAAAGTGATCGTTGCAGACACGAGCATGGTCCGATTGAATTCCACAAGATGATGAAAGTGATATTTTTAAGAGCAATTTCCTTCGATTCACTTTCATTTTTTTCCCCTGACTTTATTACCTTATGAACCACTTTATGAAAACTTTATGAATGCTCTATCCTATCGTTCTATTTGAACAACTGGAACACCCAAGAACAGAACAGCAATACGGCATTTTCAGCTCAAAATCTACACTCATGCTCAGTTGTTTTATTGCTACACTCGAGCTGGTTGACCATCATGTGAATTAAACCGCAAAGAAGAATATGACGTCATATGCAAACCAGCAATAAGGGAGGGAACAGGTGGTAGAGGTGAACGGCACCGTGTGTCCCCCCCCTCTCAGTAAGCTGTGGAGTCCCCCAAGGCAGTATATTGGGGCCTTTACTGTTCCTAGTATACATAAACGACTTGTCATCGACATGCGACCGTGAATTGTTCTTGTTTGCGGATGACTCGGCCCTGCTGGTATCAGACAAGGACAAGTCACAGGTGGAGAAATTCCTCAGTGCTCAACTCTGTAGAACTTGCACCTGGCTCGCTGACAACAAGCTATCCATACACTTGGGTAAAACAGAATCCATCCTGTTTGGGTCCCACATCAACCTTAAGAAAGTCAATGACTTCACTATAAAAGTGGGTGACATTGTTATCACCAGGAAAGATGAGGTCACCTACCTAGGTTCCATTCTAGAGGCTAATCTTTCCTGTGATAAAATGGCAACCAAGGTAATCAAAAAGGTCAACCAACGAACGAGATTTCTCTATAGAATCTCCTCTCTGGTCAACAAAAGCACCATGAGGGTTCTGGCGGGAACTCTCGTTCAACCCTTTTTCGATTACGCATGCACCTCCTGGTACCCTAGCACCTCCAAAACCCTCAAATCTAAACTCCAAACATCCCAGAACAAGCTAGTCAGATTTCTTCTAGACCTCCACCCCAGATCCCACCTCACTCCAACCCACTTCTCCAAAGTGGGCTGGCTCAGGGTGGAGGACAGAGTAAAACAACTTGCACTGAGCCTAGTCTATAAAATCCGCTACACCTCCCTGATACCGAAGTACATGTCAAACTACTTCCTTAATGTAAATGACCGCCATAACCACAACACCAGGGGGAGATCCACTAACCACGTTAAACCCAGATTCCGAACTAACAAAGGTCTTAACTCATTCTCCTTCTATGCCACATCAATGTGGAATGCGCTCCCAACAGGTATAAAAGAAAGGGCATCTCTATCCTCCTTCAAAACCGCAATAAAAGTACACCTCCAGGCAGCTACAACCCTAAACTAACACCGTCCCCGGATTGTTAATAATCAAATGTAAACAGTTAAATGTAGATACTTTTTCTTATGCCTTCTGATCTCACTCTCTCTCTCTCTCTCTCTCTCTCTCTCTCTCTCTCTCTCTCTCTCTCTCTCTCTCTCTCTCTCTCTCTCTCTCTCTCTTCTCTCTCTCTCTCTCTCTCTCTCTATGTCCACTACTTGCTGTACATATCCTGCCAAGTCAGACCTACACTGTTTCAATACCAATTTCTCTGTTCTCAATTGTTGATGACTGATGATAACAACCAAACCTAACCCCCCTCCACCCCCCACACCCCGGATTGTAAATAATGTAAATAATTCAATGTATACACCCTGATGATTATCTTGTGTGATGACTGTATTATGATGATTGTATATATATGATAGTATATATCTGTACAGTGTTTCCCACAGGACAGGCATCTATTTGTGGTGGTGTGGTTGGGGGGTGGCGGCGGCAGCGGCGATGACCAAGAAGAACGCGGAGTTGGAATATAATTACAACATTTTATGTACATATTTATATACAGATTTGAACAATTAGTGATTCACTGAAATATATTTATTAATTGTGGTTCTTACAAAAAATATATCTTATAAAATATAAAAGCTAAAATGTCTCTTAAAGCTCTGCCCCTTTAATTAGTGAATACTAAATAATTTAACTTTAGCCTACTACTACAACCATATTATTTACCAGCAACATGAAGTGAAACAGAAGCAGAGGTGTCCTGCCACAGTCAGTCAACCTCCTCCTCCTCCTCCTGCTGCTGCTGAACAGGTCGCACCTGTGGTCCGGACTGTAGGCCTACCTCCTCTCCAAGTCGAGCCCTTTTCGGCCGTTGAAAATATTTTTCTATACTCATCTGTGTGAAGGAGTGAACATCCAACATTAGAATTTATTACTAACGAGCAGAAGCGCTCTATGTACAGTGCCGTCTAACCTTAAGCGGCAGCAGCTCAACACATACAGGGTTCAACGTTAAGGTTTTTTTCTACTTGCCCGACTTCTCAAATCTACTTGCCCCAATATTTTTACTTGTCCTGCCTAGGTTTTTTTCTGGCTGTGTAGTGCTCATGGCTTATATCTTACTAAAATTCTTCCCGTTGACTATTTACAACACTACACAGTATTTATTATTATTATTATTATTATTATTATTATTATTATTATTATTATTATCTATAATTACATTTAAATGGCATTGCATACATGTAAAATTAAATGCTATTTCACATTATTTGACCAGTAGCAGTTACAGTCATCTGAACAGGTCAGCCACCTGTTTAAAGCCCGATCACAGTTGAAATCTTGAAATGAAGGGCCTTTAATGGCCAAAACATTAACCTGGACAACATTTAAACAGCTGGTTGGCTCAGATTTTATTCTTTTCATTGCATACACATGCTGCAGTGGACAGTGGACAATTTAGCTTCAGTCCATGTGTGTTTATTGACAACAGGGTTATAACCTGGACACGTTAGCTCGTCGGTATGAAAACACGTGACTGTTACTACGTGCGTCTGCCCCAGCCCCCGAGTCAAACAGCGGCGGTGTTAATGAAGCAGCGTCAGGCTGCTCACCGTCAGTGAAATGCTCGGTGAAATCGCGGATTAACGTTAAATATATGACGAGCCGCGAGCGATGCAGCTGTAACATATATTACCCTCGTATTTTGATCCCGTCCGTCCGTCCCTCTTCTTCTTCTTCTTCTTCTGGCCCACCAGGTGAATTAAGTGCTATTGGCGGAGTTACAATGCATAGTAGGCTACCGCCACCTACTGCACCGGAGTTGTAACTACAAGCAACATTCACAGACAGTCCCATTGCTTTTATGAGCGGTCGAGCGAGTCAAAAGCCAAAAAATCCATTTGTGGCGGATGTAATTTTTTCGTGGAGGGCCGCCACAAATAAATGAATGTGTGGGAAACACTGCTGTATCATGAATCAATTTAAGTGGACCTCGACTTAAACAAGTTGAAAAACTTATTCGGGTGTTACCATTTAGTGGTCAATTGTACGGAATATGTACTTCACTGTGCAACCTACTAATAAAAGTCTCAATCAATCAATCAATCGTACGTCAGCAGCGAAAATTAGCTTTTATCACCTGGCTGTAAACTGCAATGATGAATGAGGAGACTCCAATTGTTGTGCTCGGTGGCAAATTTCATTTCAGAATTCACCCCGATGGCACTTTAGATAAAACTTGTCACGTCACGGCGTGGTAGCGGTAGTTGACACCCCAAGATGCAAAGACAGGAGACACCGCATAGATAAAATGTATTCAATGTACAAACACAAAAATGAGTGCAGCTTGTAGTGCACACATAAGTCTACACTTGGTAGCTAAAAGCACAAAGCAAATAAGGCAAGCAACAACAACTAAATAATTCAGCACCCTTTAAGAAGTGTGGCTGACATATAAAGCCCTGTGATTAGCGATCAGATCTTGATCACTAATCAGAGACAGGTGTGTACACTCAGAGACAGGGCAGGAAAGTTACTGCAGGACAAAACAGGAAGTAGAACTGAAATAAGGAACAAAACACCCAACACAGGAAAAACACCAAACCAAGTTTTACCTGACCTGGCAGGCTCTGACAAAACTGTTAGCAGGTTTTGAGCAAATAAATGACATGCATCCAAGTACAACAAAAATTTCCTGTATGACAGTCTGACAATAAAATTGCATTTGTGTCTAAATGTTGAGCTCTTTTTTTGTTATTTCAAATCATGGAAGTGAGTAATATTGAGTGTATGGATATTGAGATTTTTTTTAATTCATGATTAATCAAAATTTAAAAATGTGATTAATATGAGTTAATGCAAAACCAACTTTTTTTTTAACCTATTGGTACCTGTTTTTGTGTATTTGGAATCTGCAAGTCCCAAAAATGTGAAATCAAAACATGGAGGCATGGCCGACATATTTATTTGGAATTTGCCCAATTTGTGATATTTTTCCCAGTGCATGTGACGTCAGCGGATATCTCCATATATGGTAGAGGTTTACCCAGACAGCTTTGTGCGAGTCCGCCATTGTAGTCTGCAGACTGGCTCGCACATGCACATGCATCCTCTGCTGTTGCCATTTTTAATACAAAGTAGTGTATAGTTCTAACTTAAGTTTGTCAGTAGACTCCATATGAACTCAAATAACCAAAATCCTTTAGAAATGTTTATTTTTTACACGTGTGGTACTCCTTATCCCAACTTTACTTCAAGTTATTTTCTTTAAAAAAATCTGGGGAAAAAACCAACTGAGTTTAAAAATAATTCAAACTTTAGTCGTGCACCTGGGTTTTCATTCAGTCCTGTTACCTTAACACACATAACCCCCTCTGAATAATGTGGAATAATCCATAAGTCACATGATCCACAGCAAGATGCATCATTCAGATTCGCTGCAGGCCATTGGAAAGCAGAAAGTATGTTCACTTATTTATTTTCTGCATACTCAATGGAATTTTAACTGTGACTGCGAAATAAAATTTCAGCAGTCCTGTTACCTAAATATTTTTTCTCATGTGTATAATTTTTTTTATATACAATTTTGGTTGGATCATTGTAATGTGTCACGTCAAGCCTGACTTTATTTTTTATAGTTCCTTATTTCTGTATTTATTTCCTTTCCAGTACTTCTATTGTAATTGCACTTGGCTGCTCCCACTCCTCTGGCCTGAGCGCTGTCTCCCTCACCTGTCCCTAATTTGCAATCTGGGCACACCTGTGCCTGGCTGCCAATCAGGCTTCTTTATATACCAGCCTGCCCTGCACATGCTGTTTGATCATTGTTTGTGACCAGTGACCACATAGTCTTGCTTCCATGCATTCTGTTGTTTTGCTTGCAGTAGCTTAGTGTTTGTTAGTGATGGGTTGATGAGGCCTCATGAAGCGTTTCGACACATTGCAAAACTGTATTGATACTGTGTCGATACTGTGTCACTAAATACTGACATCTGCTGGACATTAAAAATCCCTACAGGCAACCTATGGACCGACTCAACTGACACTGATTTTATGACCTAGTACAGTGGTTCTCAAATGGGGGTACGCGTACCCCTGGGGGTACTTGAAGGTATGCCAAGGGGTACGTGAGATTTAAAAAAAATATTCTAAAAATAGCAACAATTCAAAAATCCTTTATAAATATATTTATTAAATAATACTTCAACAAAATATGAATGTAAGTTCATAAACTCCGTGAAGCACAAGCTCAGGTTTGTCACTAAAATGTCTGTCAAAAATAACTGTGAAAAGAAATGCAACAATGCAATATTCAGTGTTGACAGCTAGATTTTTTGTGGACATGTTCCATAAATATTGATGTTAAAGATTTTTTTTTTTGTGAAGAAATGTTTAGAATTAAGTTCATGAATCCAGATGGAGCTCTAATACAATCCCCAAAGAGGGCACTTTAAGTTGATTATTACTTCTAGGTGTAGAAATCTTTATTTATAATTGAATCACTTGTTTATTTTTCAACAAGTTTTTAGCTATTTTTATATCTTTTTTTCCAAATAGTTCAAGAAAGACCACTACAAATGAGCAATATTTTGCACTGTTATACAATTTAATAAATCAGAAACTGATGACATAGTGCTGTATTTTACTTCATCTTTTTTTTTTTCAACCAAAAATGCTTTGCTCTGATTAGGGGGTACTTGAATTACAAAAAAATTCACAGGGGGTACATTGCTGAAAAAAAGGTTGAGAACCACTGACCTAGTATATACAATAATATAAACCAAGTCATTGTATTTCATTTAGGATTATTTCATAACTTCATTTAAATAAAAATATATTTTTTGTCTTTTTTAGATACAGTCAATAAATAATGTGAACATGTATCATAACATGGAAATCTAAGAGAACGTGTTGTGAATGAGGATGCTTGTGGACCTGGAAATTATTTTTATTTTTTTTACACATTTTTATTAAAAAAAAAAAAACAGTTTTTCCAACGTATTCAATTTTAGACGCTTTCTCTTCTTAGTTATTATTTCTCCGGCTGTAGAAAAGAGCCGCACACAGGGCGCAGAGGAGGCGTCAGTGCGACACAGTTTGCGTATCGGTCATGTGACCAAAACAGCTCATGATCGGTCACGTGACTTTCTAAAAGCGGTACGCGCACCGACACAGGGTTTCGCTCTTTGAGCTCGACGCATGCGCCGATGCATCGGTGTTGCCGGACCCATCACTAGTGTTTGTTGTTCCGCTTGTAATTGCATTTACTGTATGTTTCTTGTGCAATTCCCAGCTGCACTGTTGAAGTGAAGTGAATTATATTTATATAGCGCTTTTCTCTAGTGAGTCAAAGCGCTTTACATAGTGAAACCCAATATCTAAGTTACATTTAAACCAGTGTGGGTGGCACTGGGAGCAGGTGGGTAAAGTGTCTTGCCCAAGGACACAACAGCAGTGACTAGGATGGCGGAAGCGGGGATCGAACCTGCAACCCTCAAGTTGCTGGCACGGCCGCTCTACCAACCGAGCTATACCGCCACTGTTCCTACCCTGTTTTAAATATTAAATATACTCCTACGTGCACGCCATCTCCTGTCTCTGCGTCTTGTGGTTCAAGATCGTCAGAACATCACAGTAATGTGTTTCGTGACAAAATTAGAGGTGTGCATCTCTCCAAAATGAGACGACCGATATGTGTCTGAATACATGAAGAACAATACCATTTAGAAACGATACATTTCCTTTGATGCAATATTGTGTCATCTGGAACAGTTTCTTGTTTGAATAAATCACCCCTGTTACATTATAAACAGGGCTGTCAAATTAAAGTTAAAGTACCAATGATTGTCACACACAGACCAGGTGTGGCGAAATTATCTGCATTTGACCCATCACCCTTGATCACCCCCTGGGAGGTGAGGGGAGCAGTGGGCAGCAGCGGTGGCCGCGCCCGGGAATCATTTTTGGTGATTTAACCCCCAAATCCAACCCTTGATGCTGAGTGCCAAGCAGGGAGGTAATGGGTCCCATTTTTATAGTCTTTGGTATGACTCGGCCGGGTTTGAACTCACAACCTACCGATCTTTGGCTGACACTCTAACCACGACATGTTTTAAATCAGATTAATTACATTTTTGGAATTTGGGTTTGGTAATCATGATTATTTACAGGTGATTAAAAAAATTGCTTAAGAAAAGACTCCAATATTTGTACACAAATGCAATGTTATTGTCAGAATGTCATCCAGGAACATTTTCTAAAGTTTTACTTAATGTCATTCATTTTGCACAAAACTTGGTAACAGTTCTATCTCAAGTTCTTTCAGGATGTATTTTTTAGTGAAATTTGCCAGTGAGCACACCAGTCAGTCTCCTCACACATTTTTATACTGAAGTATGCATTGATCTGACCACTGACTGTATGGCGATTACGGTCAAAGAGCTTTAACGGTAATGATAAATTACATGATTAATCTAATTGTGTTTATGATGAATGCAATATTTTTTGTGATTAATCACACGAGTTAACTCTGTAATTCTGAGATTCGTAATTATAAATTATCTTAGGTCAGTTCTATAATTGTGGCACTCTTTAATTTACAATAAATATACTTTACAAATGACCAGCTGACAAATATTACTATGCTATTGTGTGTATTACTGTAACACATCCTGGTTGAAGCACTTTGTAAGCCCCTTAAAATGAAAACAGACTTTATATTCAATGTTCACTATTAGCACAAGTTGACTCTATCCTTCTTTTTTTATTGATTCATAACTTTGTAATCGGACAATCACCTGGGTTTGTTTCATATTTGGATAGATCTAAGGACCTCTAGTCAACATGCTATGAGTATAAATGCCATGTTAGTTACTCATGTGAGTGATTTTCCTCTCGGAACTTTGTTTAGAAATGAAGTTGTTCGAGATTGGTCAATACTTAGACTTAAGCTGAGACTAGATTTATGGACCCCCAAGGGAAAATGTTTGATCACAATAGCTCAGTTATGAGAAAAAAAGATAAAAAGAGCACCCTCAAAAGCACAAGAAAAAATAAAAAAAATGAAACACGATAAACAATACCAACTGTACAAAGGTGATAGAATATAATAAGAAAACAATAGAATGGGTAGACAATATAGGTGCTCCAAAAAAGTTCCCATCCAAATCACAATTGTTTGTTCCATATATAAATTGAGTCATAATTTAAAAACTAATTTTTTTTCAGTCTTATGTCTTTTAAAAAAAAAAAATTTAGGCCATCTCCATGCTTACTTGCTGTGCGTATACATCATAGCTTAGCAACTAAAAGGAGGTTTTGTAACCTGTTTTGAAAATATGTTGTAATTATTAAAACAAATAATGCATTGCAAGATATGGCTTGAATTGAAAATCATGTTGAATTGAGAATCAATTCTGAATCGAATTGCCACCTCGGATCGAGTTTCCCAAAGATGTTTCAGGCTAGCATACCTGTTTTCCATCAGTTAATCTAGCCTACATACAGTAGTTTCACTTGTTGCTGGATCATTTTGCTTTGTGCCTCCAAAGTGTTCGTCTTTTGTGCACTTCCATACTACACTACATGTTTTTTTTAATTATATAGCCGTTTTGCCTGTACTTTGCCTTCCTTGCTCTGCATCCTGGGATCCAAACCAACAACGGCAACATAAGAATGGGACAAATACAACATAAATTTACATGATTTACAATGAAAGGTATGTGATAACGTTGAGCAAGTAGTAACAGCAATAAACCATTTTTAACTCAAAATGTGAATTACCAGATTTAAAGTTTAAAAAAAGCCGAAATGTGAATTTATGCTGAGGGAGTTATATTAAACAAATTGCCCAGTTTCCGTGGAATGCTCTGTAATGTTTGGGTTCCAGTTTTTGCAGTGTAAGCTGAAGTAGGGAGTGGTTTTGCATGAAATAATATTATGGCTTTGAAAAAAAGTCCTTTATAGAAGCAGAACATCAACTAAAAAGTGATGTGCATGCTCTTTTTTCTTTGCATAATGTGTGGGAGTGCATAATTGCTTTGTAATTTTTTAACACTTAAAGAAAGTTAGTGGGCATTTGAAATAATTCATCATTATGTGTTGATTGTTGAGTGTAATTAAGAGTTAGAGCACATTAAAATGACTGCAAGAGTTCTAACTGCCTATCAAACAGACTATGATGACGATAATGATAACCTGTTGTAATGGAGTCATCAGTATAATCACACTGTGTTGTTGTGTATCATGTATTGTACCAAGCAGCATGCAGAACACTAGTCAATGAGGATGTGTTATGATGCATGACTCACATTGTTGTGTCACACACACACACACACACACAAACCTTCTTGTGTGTTTGTGTCCGCTTGTGTCTTTCCCACTTTCGAAACCCTTAGGAGTGATTTATCAAGGTGAGGCTAGATCAGGTCAGACATGAGACAGGTGTTTTTCAAGGTGACAATGAGCGTCTGCAGTGAAAAGCGGTGTCACACTGCATGGTTCATAACCCAGCACAAAAAGGTGCATTTTAAGTGAGGAGGAGCAAAAGAGGGCCAATCTTTAATTGCACCTCCTGCACATATTTCAAAACATATATGAATATTGTGCACACTGATGAATTATGCAGGCCTGTTGGGAACCCTCTTCAAAACAAGATCAACTGACAAATAGCCAAACCTTTCCTTGGAGTCAAACATTTGCATTTATTAGCATCCGGCCTTTCATTCCAATGTGGCCGACTTTGCTGTGTTGCACTTGGCACATTCTATATACCCCAAATCGCTGGAATTATTTCAAAACAGTTTCCAACCTAATGAAAAGCGCAATTCATTGATTTTGGCGGTGCATTTGTGCTAGTGCAATGGTCACCAACCTTTCAAACCCAAGATCCCTGGTCTCAGCCAAAAACCAAACCAAGATCTACTTCTGTGTCAACTGTGTGTGTGTGTGTGTGTGTGTGTGTGTGTGTGTGTGTGTGTGTGTGTGTGTGTGTGTGTGTGTGTGTGTGTGTGTGTGTGTGTGTGTGTGTGTGTGTGTGTGGAATCAAATCGTGATTCTCACGTTGTGCGATTCAGAATCAATTCTCATTTTTAAAAAATCTATATTTTTTTTTAAATTATTTTTAGATTTTTTGATTTTTTTTTTGATTTTTTTTTATTTTTTATTAATCAATCCAACAAAGCAATACACAGCAATACCATAACAATGCAATCCAATTCCAAAACCAAACCCGACCCAGCAACACTCAGAACTGCAATAAACAGAGCAATTGAGCAGAGACACAAACACGACACAGAACAAACCAAAAGTAGTGAAACAAAAATGAATATTATCAACAACAGTATCAATATTAGTTACAATTTCAACATAGCAGTGATTAAAAATCCCTCATTGACATTATCATTAGACATTTATAAAAAATAAAAGAAATGAACAATGGTCTCACAATGGCTTACACTTGCATCACATCTCATAAGCTTGTCAACACACTGTGTCCAATATTTTCACAAAGATAAAATAAGTCATATTTTTGGTTAATTAAATAGTTAAAACAAATTTACATTATTGCAATCAGTTGATAAAACATTGTCCTTTACAATTATAAAAGCTTTTTACAAAAATCTACTACTCTGCTTGCATGGCAGCAGACTGGGGTAGATCCTGCTGAAATCCTATGTATTGAATGAATAGAGAATCGTTTTGAATCAGGAAAAAATCATTTTTGAATCGAGAATCGTGTTGAATTGAAAAAAAAATAATTGATTTTGAATCGAATCGTGACCCCAAGAACCGATATTGAATCGAATCGTGGGACACCCAAAAATTCACAGCCCTAATATATATATATATATATATGTCTTAATAAGGTTATCCAAAAAATAGTGCTCGATACCGTAGTAGAGCGCAATATATGTATGTGTGGGGAAAAAAAATCACAAGACTATTTCATCTCTACAGGCCTGTTTCATGAGGGGGGGTTCCCTCAATCATCAGGAGATTTTATATATATATATATATATATATATATATATATATATATATATATATATATATATACAGTCATGGTCAAAAGTTTACATACACTTGTAAAGAACATAATGTCATGGCTGTCTTGAGTTTCCAATACTTTCTCTTATTTTTTTGTGATAGAGTGATTGGAACACATACTTGTTTGTCACAAAAAACATTCATGAAGTTTGGTTCTTTTTTGAATTTATTATGGGTCTACTGAAAATGTGACCAATTCTGCTGGGTCAAAAGTATACATACAGCAATGTTAATATTCGGTTACATGTCCCTTAGCAAGTTTCACTGCAATAAGGCGCTTTTGGTTGCCATCCACAAGCTTCTGGTTGAATATTTGACCACTCCTCTTGACAAAATTGGTGCAGTTCAGCTCAATTTGTTGGTTTTCTGACATGGACTTATTTCTTCAGCATTGTCCACATGTTCTCAATGGGGTTTAAGTCAGGACTTTGGGAACCTTAATTCTAGCCTTATTTAGCCTGTGTTTGGGGTCATTGTCCTGTTGGAAAACCCAACTGGGCCTAAGACCCAACCTCCGGGCTGATGATATTAGGTTGTCCTGAAGAATTTGGAGGTAATCCTCCTTTTTCATAGCTTTGTTCTTTTTTATAATGAAAAAACCAACACAAATGCCCAGAATAAAACCTCCATACTAATAGTACCAGCTGAATTGATGTCCCGTGCCTTATACTCAAGGAATCCTTGTGCATCATTAACACGCCAGTCTTCATGCTGTTGCAATAGCATCCGCACTTTGCATGTCTGCGTGTACCTGTGTGTGTGTGTGTGTGTGTGTGTGTGTGTGTGTGTGTGTGTGTGTGTGTGTGTGTGTGTGTGTGTGTGTGTGTGTGTGTGTGTGTGTGTGTGTGTGTGTGTGTGTGTGTGTGCGCGCTACTACTGACAGCCAGTCTCCTCTTCCCAGTCTCAGCTGCTGCTGGCTTTTTTAATGATCCAATTCATCTGCTGCTTCCCAGCACAGCCTGGACTATATGTAAAAATAATAGGACAGCCAACTTCTGTAGAAAATAGGGCAAACAGACACCGTTTGTATCTCATGGGGATAATAGTGGATATATATTTTCATGCTCACACACACAAGAAAGCACGTTATGATCAAGGCTGCCTTAATGCACGAGCTTACTTGGGCTGAAGCCCAGGGGCCCCACACAATCAGGGGCCCCCGATTTTGACGGCGGAATGCAATGGTAGGTGTTCGTAGATGCCAATCACAAACAGCTCAGCTTTTTCTAGCGATTGTGTTCTCTCTCTCCCTCTCGTCTGCTTTGTGTTTTCCTACTGCTACGAGCGGGGCTCAAACTCACGTCGCCTGTGTGAGACACCAGCTTACTACTACTGAGCTAAAGTTACAGGTAGTCTCACGGATCGCCATCATTTAAAGTTGACTGTCTTCTTTTACACTCGCACAGTTTTTTTTTTTTTAATGGGTGATATTTTTTTAGCGTTGCTCTTTTGTTGAGCAAAATCAGAGGCGGTGTGGCTTGGTTGGTAGAGGGGCTGTGCCAGCAACCTGAGGTTCAATCAATCCCCGCTTCCGCCATCCTAGTCACTGCCGTTGTGTCCTTGGGCAAGACACTTTAACCATCTGCTCCCAGTGGCACCTGCACTGGTTTAAATGTAGCTTAAAGATGTTGATAATGTGTTTCACTATGTTAAGTGCTTTGAGTCTCTAGAGAAAAGCACTATATAAATAAAATTCACTTCACTTCCTGGTTGTTCATCAGGATGCTTTATATGCCAGCCCGGGATTCTTGGATTGTGAACTTCCTTGCTGCGCAAACGCTCATGTTTTCTCTGTTTAGTGTTTGTTGCTAGTAAGACAGTTATTAGCATCCTGTGCACCCCCTAGCTGCACTAGATGTTCATTAAATAAAGTTTTACCTGCATTCTGCATCCCCACTAAGAAACAACATACCCCAATCTAAACTTATATAAACACATTACTGTGTGAGCAAGTAAAATGTTCAATTGTGCAAATTGAACATACAAGCTGTGCTCTCTTACAACGGAATTATGATGATGAATCTTTCCTTAGAGGAAAAGAGACAAGGTGTTTTATGGTGTGTTCGAGGACAGCTGAACAGAGTAGAACAGACACAATAATAAATAATAATAAAAACATTTTGTTACACACTTTTCAATTAGATCAATCTTTAAGTGCTAAAGTACAAACCAATATTCAAACAATAAAAGCTTAGCCTTTAATACAGATACAATACTAAGACTATCAGAAAAGCCACGACACTGCATGTCTTGTGTTTATTATGCTTCACTAACAGTGTGTTTCTTTATTCCAGGTATGTTTAAAAAATTATACCTTGGTCCAAATACACTGCTCAAAAAAATTAAAGGAACAGTTTTTTATCAGGGTATGGCATGAATTCAATTGCACTTTTCTGATAAGGTTTTGGTCAGGTGCGTGGCAGAGGGGGTTGTTAATCAGTTTCAGCTGCATTGGTGTTGATGGAATTAACAACAGGTGCACTAGAGGGGAAACAACGAGATGGCCCCCAAAACAGGACTGGTTTTTCCACAAGTGTTGGCTTTAGCTAGAGTCATTATCACGACTGGGAGCATTAGGCGATTTCTTAACCCTCCTGAAGTTGCGCAGATTGTCCTACTCCTCCAGGATGGCACATCCATGCGTGCTATTGCAAGAAGATTTGATGTATCTCCCAGTACAATCTCCAGAGCATGGAGGAGATTCCAAGAGACAGGCAGTTACTCTAGGAGAGCTGGACAAGGCCGTAGATGGTCCTCATCCCATCAGCAGGACCGATATCTGCTGCTTTGTGCAAGGAGGAACAGGTTGAGCACTGCCCGAGCCCTACAGAATGACCTCCAGCAGGCTACTGGTGTGAATGTCTCTACCCAAACAGTCAGAAACAGACTTCACGAGGGTGGCCTCAGGGCACGACGTCCTGTAGTGTGCCTTGTGCTCACTGCTCAGAACCGTGGAGCTCGATTGGCATTTGCCATAGAACACCAGAATTGGCAAGTCCGCCACTGGCGCCCTTTGCTTTTCACAGATGAGAGCAGGTTTACCCTGAGCACCTGTGATAGACGTGAAAGGGTCTGGAGAAGCCAAATAGAGCGCTATGCTGCCTACAACATCATTCAGCGTGACCCGTTCGGTGGTGGGTCACTGATGGTCTGTGGAGGCATTTCCATGGAGGGATGAACAGACCTCTACAGGCTAGAGAACAGCAGTCTGACTGCCATTAGGTATCGGGATGAAATCCTTGCACCCATGGTCAGACCCTACGCTGGTGCAGTAGGTCCTGGGTTCATCCTGGTCCACGACAATGCCCGGCCTCATGTGGCAAGAGTATGCAGACAGTATCTGGAGGATGAAGGAATTGACGCAATTAAATGGCCCTCACGATCACCTGATCTAAACCCGATAAAACACCTCTGGGACATAATGTTTCGGTCCATCAGACGCCGCCAGGTTGCTCCTCAGACTTTACAGGAGCTCACTGATGCCCTTAGACAGATCTGGGAGGACATCCCACAAGACACCATCCGTCGTCTCATTAGGAGCATGCCGCGACGTTGTCAAGCATGCATACAAGCACGTGGGGGCCACACAAGATATTGAAAATAATTTTGAGTTGCAGAAATTGAATTTAGGCAAAATGGACGAGCCTGCCACATCATTTTTTCAATTTGATTTTTGGGGTGTCTATATACTGAGCCCTCTGTAGGCTGAAAACTTTTATTTCCATCAAAAGATGTGGCATCCTGTTGTTCCTGAGACATTAAACTGTCCATATCAGTATAGATATCCAACATTTTTTTTTTCACCATTGAAATCTGATGTGTTTTCAAAGTGTTCCTTTAATTTTTTTGAGCAGTATATTTCAGTGTGTGTATAAGTACTTTTTGAGCAATACCACAATATTAATTGGTATACACAACCTTTAGATGTATCAGGAGAAAAAACTGCATTTAGTTTAGATAATGACTTTAAAGTTTTATTTAAACTTTTAAATTAAACTAAATATGACTTATTTTATCCTTGTGGTAAATATTGGATGCAATGCAGGTGTAAGCCACTGTGACACTATTTTGTTTTTTATTGTTATTAATGGCGGTGATGACAATAGAAACAAGTGATAATAACAATGTATTTTGTTTGCTTGTTTTCTAATCAATGGTATGTTTGTACTGTTGTAGATGTTGTTCATTTTTGTTCAGTTTGTGTGTCTTGTCAACTATTGATTGCTATTCGAAATGTTGTTGGCCTGGGATTGGTTTGGAATTGGAATTGTATTATGTATTATTTTGTTGGACTGATTGATATTATGTGTGAATTTTGTAAAAAAAAAAAAAATAATAAATACAAAAACTGATGCCCTATTTGAGGGCTTGGTGCAATTGAAATGTTCTTCATTTAATACATTTGTCATCTGTGTGAAGTGTTTTTAATCTAATCCATGTGGTGGATTATTCACTCTTCCATGAAATGACGAAACTGCAAAACTTGACACAATAAAAAAATAACATTATAACAAAATGTGAATTGTATTTAATTATTTTTTTGTGTGTGTCTTCAGGCTGGCAGGTTATGTTGAGGCTTTAGCATCTCGTATGGGCATGCAGATTCCTGACCTGAATCCGAAGCAGGCGGACATGTGGCAGACCAGAGTCAGCTCTCACTCGGTTGGTTATACAAACATTAAAGGAACAATATGTAAGATTGGCAACTTGGAAATTATTTATATGGTAAACTGTAACTGGGGAATTAAAGGACCAGTATGTAAAAATGGCACCATTTTGATAGCAACTTGAAAATCAGTGAAATGGTAAACTGTAACTAGATATTTGTGTCTCTAGTTTGGTGGTCTACAATATTTGCTGGACCTGCCTGGTCCATCTGTGGTAAAGTAATGTGCAGAGCATGTAAATATGTACCCCAATGGTCTACAATTAAATGAAAACAAACATTTTGTTAGTGCCATGTTCTCCCGTAACTGCGTGGTTCCCTCCTGGTACTCCGGCTTCCTCCCACCTCCAAAGACATGCACCTGGGGATAAGTTGATTGGCAACACTAAATTGGCCCTAGTGTGTGAATGTGAGTGTGAATGTTGTCTGTCTATCTGTGTTGGCCCTGTGATGAGGTGGCGACTTGTCCAGGGTGTAACCCGCCTTCCGCCCGAATCTAGCTGAGATAGGCTCCAGCACCCCCCGCGACCTACTTTCAAACCATGTCTTGATTAGTAAACACTTAACAACACAGTCATAAAAAGCCAATGACACGTAAGCAAAATAAGAAAGCAAAACTAAAGGAATGAATTGGAAGAAAGATTCCTGAGCAGTGCTTTAACAGCAACTTAATCATGCCTAATTAGTCCAGCATTGTTCCGTAAAGAATATAAAAGTTTTAGCCTTTATTTGATGGCTGACAGTCCAACTGTGAGTCCTTACTTTCATTAGCTCCATTCTTCACACTCACTCAGGAGGCTGACTGCCAAAGTTCACGCCAATCAAAGTAGGTTCTTTCCAGACAGGAAATCCATGTTCTTGGACATGTGTACTTCCTGTGTTTACCCATTTTTATTGGCGGCAATTGTTGATTTAGTCCATCCAAAACACAATACCGTAGTTTTCGGAGTATAAGTCGCACCGGCCGAAAATGCATAATAAAGAAGGAAAAAAACATATACCGTATTTTTCGGAGTATAAGTCGCAGCGGAGTATAAATTGCACCTGCCGAAAATGCATAATAAAGAAGGAAAAAAACATATATAAATCGCACTGGAGCCCGGCCAAACTATGAAAAAAACTGCAACTTATAGTCCGAAAAATACGGTATACGTCGCACTGGAGTATAAGTCGCATTTTTTGGGGAAATGTATTTGATAAAACCCAACACCAAGAATAGACATTTGAAAGGCAATTTAAAATAAATAAAGACTAGTGAATAACAGGCTGAATAAGTGTACGTTATATGACGCATAAATAACCAACTGAGAACGTGCCTGGTATGTTAACGTAACATATTACGGTAAGAGTCATTCAAATAACTATAACATATAGAACATGCTAAACGTTTACCAAACAATCTGTCACGCCTAATCGCTAAATCCAATGAAATCTTATACGTCTAGTCTCTTACGTGAATGAGCTAAATAATATTATTTGATATTTTACGGTAATGTGTTAATAATTTCACACATAAGTCGCTCCTGAGTATAAGTCGCACCCCCGGCCAAACTATGAAAAAAACTGCGACTTATAGTCTGAAAAATACGGTATATATTTTTCTTTGATGTGTGGGAGTGGGAGAAAAGGAACCTCTTGCTTCATAGTAAAAACCAAGAGGGATGTAGTGGTGTGTGTCAGTGTTAGATGTAGTGATGTAAGGGCCAGCTGCTCAGTGGTCTTGTGGTTAGAGTGTCCGCCCTGAGATTGGTTGTGAGTTCAATCCCCGGCTATAAAAACGGGACCCATTACCTCCCTGCTTGGCACTCAGCATCAAGGGTTGGAATTGGGGGTTAAATCACCAAAATGATTCCCGAGCGCGGCCACCGCTGCTGCTCACTGCTTCCAAGGGGATGGGTCAAATGCAGAGAGTAATTTCTCTTGTGTGTGATATCAGTGGTACTTTAACTTTAACTTTTGACATGTGTCATGTAAGGTACATGTATGATAACTGTATGGTAAGGAACAACGTTCCCTCTAAGGTGCACGCCTGCACAATTGCGCACTGCTCACGCGTCCTCTGCGCACAGCAAATTAATGCCGCGCAGGAAATCAAAAATCCCATCTAAAGTTTAAACAAAATAAACACATTACAATTTATTCTGTATGATTTTGCAATGCAACTCTGTGAGTGACATGTGACAACAAGAGTGGCCACAATGAATGAAACAATCTTTGTCAACACAGTTCAATTATCGTCTGTCGAGACACTTTACGGACAGGAATTCCATCAATCACTTTATTGAGCAAAACTGTTTGTGACCACACCAAAAACATGAGTAAAAAAAACTTTTGTCTATAAAAACTGGTAATTTTCTGCCATACAAACCAGGCTTAAACCAACGTTATCATCCGTCACTTCAACAGAAGCCGCTTGCTCTGTCTCACCTGCACCAACACAAGCTTTCATGGCACTTAGCCAGTGCTGCGTTTATGGCCACACAAAAAGTCGGACAACCCCAACGCCACACAATGTGTAAATGCCAGGTTGTAACACTCTGACTCCACAATCAGATGTGTGCTTATTTTACTGCCATTTATTAAGAATGTTAACCTAAGGATATTATTCATGAAATATTGTCACTAGATTTCATAAATGCTAATAAAAAGATGTATTTTACAGACAGAAAGTTACAGGAACTAAATGTAATCTCTGAAAGGGGGAACATTTCTTTTAAAGGCAGGACCTGCAGCCAGACATACAATACTAGCACATAGGTCATGAAAAACATGTTTTTTTGTTATTGTCATTGTAAGAGGGCAAAATCACTTATATCAGAAAATTATTTTTAATAAAACATTTCAATTGTTATGATGTCAGGTTTGGGACAGGTGTGACGCTGGTGTGGCCACAGTGTGCACGTCTGATGTTGCTCACACGTGCTCCACTGAATGCTCAGGGAGTTTGTGCGTTTGCTCACACACATGAAAAATTAGAGGCAACATTGGTAAGGAACAATTTGTTATGTTATTATAAAGTATGATATTGGGATGAAGTATGTGAGCGAGTGCTGCAGCTGTCGGTTATTTTAGCCATCAAGTCCTCTGTCGATTTGTTCGTCTAATAGAGTAATTCGATAAAACACTTTATAGCCTCAATGCCTATTTTAGGGGAGACAGTTGATATAAACAACAATTTCTCTGCTTGCCATAACCTTCATTATCTTTTTCATAAATGTACATCATCGTTATTGACATTGCACTTTCAACATGTCTGCATTATTACAAAAAAGAAGTGCAGCTGTTTGCCGCCACACAGCTCAGGCATATTTAATGTCCGCATATTTGAATTCCATGCGGTTTGTGTTCAATTAGTTATTTACACTCATTGAATAATTAATTAAAGCAAGAGAATATAAATCAAAGCTGTTTTCTAATGGAATAATGCTCGCAGCCCTGGTGTGAGATATGTGATAGTCTGGTTGGTATCACACACGCGTGTCATGTTGTGTTACCATCTTGTGTGTGTCTAGAGCAGACCTGGGCAACTTAAGGCCCGGGGCCCACATGCGGCCCGTTAAGCTTTTCAATCTGGCCCGCCGGACATTCTCAAATAATTTTTTTAGATCTTTAAGATGGAAACTGTAGCTGCAATTATAATATGCAGTGATGTTTTCAAATGACCGTAAGTCTTCAACTATACAAAGTATTTCAATGGTTGGAATCTGCGCTTTTGCATGATGTACTAGTTACTACGGTAATCTAATTAGTTACTATGGTAATCTAATTAGTTACTATGGTAACCTAAGTCACAGCAGCTCAGACCAGGCACCAAGCAGTGTGGGTGGGGAGCGTTTCCACAGAGTGTTTCTAGCGCGGCCAGCCTGGAATGCGGGTGTCAGGGAGTAACGCGGAAGGAGATTTTTACAAGAAAGTTCTAAAGCTTAGTGATGTATCAGAAATATCAGATTGTAGGTGTTTTTTGTTTTTTTACCCTTTGCGTTCATATTTCGCTGTCTTTGTTGCATTTTTTTTGTGTTTTGCTTGACTGTATAATATGTCGATCAAGAGTGGGTGACGTTCATACGTTGTCAATATTCAGTGTTTTATCGTTCATAGTTAATATTGTGAATCCCAAATCCTTTATTTTCATGTACATTCTGGGTGTCTCATTCAGTATAAAAAAATTAAAATTACATTCCGTTTTGTAAGGCGATCTGTCATAATGTTTTTAGCTTTCAATCAGACATTATTGTGAGGTTTTGTATTAGTGTTCCTAAAAATCAGATAGACTAAATTTGGCCCCCGAGTCAAAATAATTGCCCAGACCTGGTCTAGAGTGTGCTTTGATGCACACATGTGAGTTTTTGAACAGTTGAAATATCCATCATTGATCTATGTGTACTTGTTTGGAGCTTAAAGCACCTTTGTGCTGTTGTGAGCTGCTCCTTCACTGATTGATTATTCCTAATAATTAGTCTTTTGCGTGCAGGGCAAAGCCATCGGCGTGGGCATCGGCTGCATCCTGGGCATGTTCCCTCTTCTCTTTTTCAAGGACGATGAGGAGAAAAAAGCCAGCAAAAAGGCCAAGGCTCAAGAAGAAGCTGCAACAATGGACAGCAAGAAGTGACAACATGTCAAACTCTTTCTTTCTGGCAGGACACTCCTTCAACCCCCAACACAGTCTGATTGTTAAGAAGACTTCAATATTAGTGCAGCACATGGACGTCTCCTGAAGAATCATCATCATCATCATCATCATCCTCATCCTCATCCTCATCCTCATCAGCCTGCTGCTATCCCTTTAGCTCCAAACACTAAACTGTGACCTTGGTCTTCACTTCCTGGGACTGACAGGATCTGATCTCACCACAGGACATACTTGCCAACCCTTCCGGATTTTCCGGGAGACTCCCGAAATTCAGCGCCTCTCTCGAAAACCTCCCGGGACAAATTTTTCCCCGAAATTCAGGCGGAGCTGGAGGCCACGCCCCCTCCAGCTCCATGCGGACCTGAGTGACATGTCGACAGCGGCCAGCCTGTTCTCACGCCCGCTTTCCCACTATATAAACAGCGTGCCTGCCCAATCACGTTATAACTGTAGAATGATCGAGGGCGAGTTCTTGGTTTCTTATGTGGGTTTATTGTTAGGCAGTTTCATTAACGTCCTCCCGGCGCGGCAACAACACACAACAACAGCAGTCACGTTTTCGTCTACCGTAAAGCAGTTCGTCTGCCGTAAACAGCAGTGTTGTGACACTCTTAAACAGGACAATACTGCCATCTACTGTACATGCATATGTGACAATAACATCTAGGGCTTTTAGAGAGTGCAGTGCACAACTGCTATACTATATATACGCGTGGCGCAGTGGAAGAGTGGCCGTGCGTGACCCAAGGGTCCCTGGTTCAATCCCCACCTAGTACCAACCTCGTCATGTCCGTTGTGTTCTGAGCAAGACACTTCACCCTTGCTCCTGATGCATGGCAGCTCCCTCCATCAGTGTGTGAATGTGTGTGTGAATGGGTAAATGAGGAAGTAGTGTCAAAGCGCTTTAAGTACCTTGAAGGTAGAAAAGCGCTATACAAGTACAACCCATTTATCATTTATATATATATATATATATATATATATATATATATATATATATATATATATATATATATATACCTAGAATTCACTGAAAGTCAAGTATTTCATATATATATATATATATATGAAATACTTGAGTATTTCTTATATATATATATATATATATATATATGTATATGTATATATATATATATATATATATATATATATATATATATATATATATATATATATATATATGAAATACCTGACTTGGTGAATTATAGCTGTAAATATATTCCTCCCCTCTTAACCACGCCCCCGCCCCAACCACGCCCCCTCCCCGCCCCCCCACCTCCCGAAATCGGAGGTCTCAAGGTTGGCAAGTATGCCACAGGAGCACTAAGTCGAGTTAAGACCTGCAGGCTCTTTTCTTTTAGACTGAAATGAAGCTGGATTGTGTTCATGTGTGTGTAGTCGCTCTGCATGCTGACTCACTAACAGGCTGAGGTTTGCATTAAGCACATTTAAGTCAACTAGTCAATCAACACTTTTTTATTGTTTTGTGTTAACCTGCAGTAGAATCACTACTAATTACTATTTTTTGTCTCAGGTTTAGTACTCACAGAAATATTATATTGACATTTGACATAAATCTTCAGGATGTAGATTTGAATCAGTCAGCACTAAACACATTGGAGCTCTACTGTCCTCTACTGGTGGACAGTCACACTGCACCCACATCTCTGATACCGCAAGTGCAAACGAACAAGATCCAATAAATGTCTGCCTTGACTAAATATTCCTGCTGACTTTAGGTGAGTTATACACAATAATAATATGATGTAGTTGTCAGTGGTAAACAAAATATTACAATATCTTTGACTGTCAATCAAATCTGAGTTTGATGTTAAGATCACATTGTGTACGGTAAGTGTTCTCTTATTTATATATATATATATATATATATATATATATATATATATACATACATATGCATATATATATACATATATACACATGTATATATATATATATATACATACATGCATATATATATACATATATACACATGTATATATACATATGTGTATATATATATACATATGCCTGTATATATATATACATATATATATATGTATACATATATGCATATACATATATATACTGCACATACATACATATGCGTATATATGTACAGTATATATACATATGTGTATATATATATATATGCATATGTATGTATGTGTATATATATATACATATATGTATATATATATATATTCATATATTCATATATATATATATATATATATATATATATATATATATATATATATATATATATATATATATATATATATATCATGCTACCTGCAGCCAAACAGATCTAAACTTTTTATCTTGTTTAATGGTATTTAGCTTTTTAGGGGAAAAAATCCTTAAAGTTTTGCTTGTGATGTGTTTATTTTTTAAATAAGAACTACAACTTGCATAACTTTATGGTTCTGACTATGTTCAATGTTATTTTTGATGACCCTTAAAAAAATGAAGTTTGACTTATTGGATGTTGTGTGTTGGCCCCCACAGTGCATGTGTTACTATTGTTGTGTTTATTTATTTAGCTCTGACCTTCATAGATGATATAACTGGAATAATCAAATTAATTCTGCAGCATTCTTACTTGGCTAAATATTACACCTTAATGTGATGGAATGGATTTAACAAAGCACAAGAAATTATGAATGATAAATTGTCAATTTAACAAAACTATGTTTTACTGTCAAACTCCCTTAAAGTCAAATGAGCTTGAATCTTCCTTTTTTTTTTCTTGATTTCTATTTAACTTGATCTATGTTGCACAAATATTCCAATGTTGATTTGCTGTCATGTTATTTTAGAAAAGTTTTAGTTGACTTGAAGTATGATGACAACTGTGGTATGTGTCTTGTTGTCATGACGACTGTTACTTTGAAGGAGACTTGGAAATGCATGAACACGACTGATTTTGTTTTGTTTTGCCAAGTGGTTGCAATAAACCGCATGCTAACTGAAGCATGTGTTCTGTATGAAAGAACTCATTGACTTGTACAGGAAATATTGTTTTTGTTGTTGCATATTATCTGCTTTTATTAAACACTCAACTACTTAAGGTCAAAGGTCAGCGCAATCCTTTGTCACTGGGCATGTTTTCTACTTGTTATTTTCATCATGCATCTTCTGTTCT
This sequence comes from Nerophis lumbriciformis, assembly GCF_033978685.3. Classification (NCBI taxonomy): domain Eukaryota; kingdom Metazoa; phylum Chordata; class Actinopteri; order Syngnathiformes; family Syngnathidae; genus Nerophis; species Nerophis lumbriciformis. The sequence continues at coordinate 27,673,669 of NC_084551.2, read as the reverse complement.
TTTTGGAATGGAACCTCAAAAAATGTACATTGTATCTTTTAGGATTAATAATATAGATTAAATACTAAGGCTGTGAATCTTTGGGTACCACATGATTCGATTCAATTCTATTCTTGGGGGTAATGATTCGATTCAGAATTAATTTTTGATTCAAACTTAATACTTTACAATAACATTGGGTGTCAGCTGTATGATTAACTACAACCCTTCATGACATAGAAAAACAGATGTGATACATTTCTATATTACTTTAAAGAAAACAGCTTTTGTTGAATAAAATTATACCGAAACATTTAATAAAGTCAAATACAAATAAGGCAACAAGAGAAGTATCCAACACTTCTCTTTTGTAAAGTGCATCTGTACAGCAAATATGTGCATCTACATCAGCAATATGATTTGCCTGAGCTGCTGGACAGGAAAGTTTATAATAAAATAAAATAGTTTTTTTTCATTGATTTTTATTATTTTTAATCGATTAAGACTCGTTACAAATAATTGTGACTCATTCAAAAATTTATTTTTATGACACCCCTATTAAATACATAATAAAGTATGCTTTGTAGCAAGTAAATAGTTTAGATTTCAACAAATATCAAATTGCTTTAAAAATACAAATGTATGTACACTTTTAGAATAACAAAAAAAGCAACTTTTTTTTTTCTACAAAAAAATATGAGTATATAGTTTGTCCATTATTACCTTACTTTATTTTTTCCTAGTAACCACAAAACATTTAAAAAAAAAAAAGTAATAGTGTTAAATTGTACAAAATAAAGCTTCTTTTTTTTAAGTTTTTTATTTTATTTAAAGTTTTTTACCTGTCCAAGCCAACTGTTTGTACAAGTAATGTTATTCACTTAAATGCCTTTTTGTATCCTATTTGCTCTGCAAGGGAAAAAAGTGAGTTTGTGTTCAAATGTATTGCATGTTTTTTATTGCATCTGGAAAGTATTCACATCGCCTCACTTTTTCCACATTTAGTTATGTTACAGCCTTACTCTAAAAAAAAAAATTTCTAAAGACGATACCCCATAATGACAATGTAATTTTTTTTAAATTCATTTTGCAAATGTATTAAAACAAAACAAAAAATCAGTGACATCCTGTATGAAAAGCAACACTTCCAGTCCAACCTGATGTAGCTGGAGAGGTGCTGCAAAGAGGAATGGGTAAAAAGGAATGGGCCAATCTGCCCAAAGATAGGTGTGTCAGGTTGTGGCATCGTAGTCAAAAAGACTTGAGAGTGCAATTGCTGCCAAAGGTGCATCAAATAAGTATTGAGCAAAGGAATATTATGTACATGTGTTTTTTGAGGTTTTTTATTTTAAATAAATTTGCAATATTAAAAAAAAATTGTTACACATTGTCATTACGAGCTATTGTGTGCAGGACAAAATGAATGTATTCCATTTTGGAACAAGGCTGTAACATAACAAAATGTGGGAAAAGTAAAGTGCTGTGAATACTTTCCAGATGCACTGTAAGAGTAGGATTTTTTTTAACTCACATTTTTTTCTTTACTATTATATAAAATGTCAGACTTTCCAGGTAAAACAATTAGCTGTTTTAAAAATTGCTTTAAATGACCTGTTTATGAAATAACAAAATACAAAGTTTGACATAAAACATTTAGTAAATATTTTCGTATTATTTTGTTGTGTCCGTTTTTCCTTTTTTAAGCATAAAAAAAACTAAATATAGACAAGTTAATACGGAAATATTATGTTAAAGGGGAAATGTTTTTGTTTTATTTATTTTGCCAATCGTTCACAATCATCATGAAAGACAAGAAGATAAACGTTTTGGGGGTTTTTTTGCATTCTAATTTGAAAGAATTGGCATGGTCTAAGAAGCTGGCAATGCAGTTAATGGGGCAATCTATTCTGCCTCTAAATCACTTTAAAAATGCCAAAAATCGCCAACAATACCTCATTTACGTTCCGTAACCTGTATAATAACCAAGCTGTAGCAACATTGTTATTGTAAGAGCGAACACTGAGGAACTATTTTTCCAGCGCAGTAAAACATCGTCCTGGGTCGGCAAGCTAAGGCATTAGCCGTAAGCTAGCCACGGCAACAGCTGAATGGCTTTTGAGTTTGTAATAACGCACAACACAGTGCAATAATCTGTTCTCTACTGGCTGAAAAACATCCATCCATCCATCCATCCATCCATCTTCTTCCGCTTATCCGAGGTCGGGTCGCGGGGGCAGCAGCCTAAGCAGGGAAGCCCAGACTTCTCTCTCCCCAGCCACTTCGTCCAGCTCTTCCTGTGGGACCCCGAGGCGTTCCCAGGCCAGCCGGGAGACATAGTCTTCCCAACGTGTCCTGGGTCTTCCCCGCGGCCTCCTACCGGTCGGACGTGCCCTAAACACCTCCCTAGGGAGGCGTTCGGGTGGCATCCTGACCAGATGCCCGAACCACCTCATCTGGCTCCTCTCGATGTGGAGGAGCAGCGGCTTTACTTTGAGCTACCCCCGGATGGCAGAGCTTCTCACCCTATCTCTAAGGGAGAGCCCCGCCACCCGGCGGAGGAAACTCATTTCGGCCGCTTGTACCCGTGATCTTGTCCTTTCGGTCATAACCCAAAGCTCATGACCATAGGTGAGGATGGGAACGTAGATCGACCGGTAAATTGAGAGCTTTGCCTTCCGGCTCAGCTCCTTCTTCACCACAACAGATCGATACAGCGTCCGCATTACTGAAGACGCCGCACCGATCCGCCTGTCGATCTCACGATCCACTCTTCCCTCACTCATGAACAAGACTCCGAGGTACTTGAACTCCTCCACTTGGGGCAAGATCTTCTCCCCAACCCGGAGATGGCACTCCACCCTTTTCCGGGCGAGAACCATGGACTCGGACTTGGAGGTGCTGATTCTCATCCCAGTCGCTTCACACTCGGCTGCGAACCGATCCAGTGAGAGCTGAAGATCCTGGCCAGATGAAGCCATCAGGACCACATCATCTGCAAAAAGCAGAGACCTAATCCTGCAGCCACCAAACCAGATCCCCTCAACGCCTTGACTGCGCCTAGAAATTCTGTCCATAAAAGTTATGAACAGAATCGGTGACAAAGGGCAGCCTTGGCGGAGTCCAACCCTCACTGGAAACGTGTCCGACTTACTGCCGGTAATGCGGACCAAGCTCTGGCACTGATCATACAGGGAGCGGACTGCCACAATCAGACAGTCCGATACCCCGTACTCTCTGAGCACTCCCCACAGGACTTCCCGAGGGACACGGTCGAATGCCTTCTCCAAGTCCACAAAGCACATGTAGACTGGTTGGGCAAACTCCCATGCACCCTCAAGGACCCTGCCGAGAGTATAGAGCTGGTCCACAGTTCCACGACCAGGACGAAAACCACACTGTTCCTCCTGAATCCGAGGTTCGACTATCCGGCGTAGCCTCCTCTCCAGTACACCTGAATAGACCTTACCGGGAAGGCTGAGGAGTGTGATCCCACGATAGTTAGAGCACACCCTCCGGTTCCCCTTCTTAAAGAGAGGAACCACCACCCCGGTCTGCCAATCCAGAAGTACCGCCCCCGATGTCCACGCGATGCTGCAGAGTCTTGTCAACCAAGACAGCCCCACAGCATCCAGAGCCTTAAGGAACTCCGGGCGGATCTCATCTACCCCTGGGGCCTTGCCACCGAGGAGCTTTTTAACTACCTCAGCAACCTCAGCCCCAGAAATAGGAGAGCCCACCACAGACTCCCCAGGCACTGCTTCCTCATAAGAAGACGTGTTGGTGGGATTGAGGAGGTCTTCGAAGTATTCCCTCCACCGATCCACAACATCCGCAATCGAGGTCAGCAGAACACCATCCCCGCCGGCTGAAAAACATGAACAATCATATTACAGTATCTGTAAAGTATTAGCCCACATTTCATGAAGTGCTGCATGTATCATGACCAATATTTTAGTGACTCACTGAATGGACAGTGTTTTGAGTTGAGAACTCGGTCACAGAACCAATTAAACTCCCAAGTTGAGCTACTACTGTACATTATTGTACTTTTCATCTAATTGCACTTTTTGCTGACTCAAAAAGAACACAAGGATTCCAAAGTGGTTCTTAACCTGGGTTCGATGGAACCCTAGGGGTTCGGTGAGTCGGCCTCAGGGGTTCGGTGGAGGTCAAGCCACACCCGACTCATCGTGTACATAAAAACTTCTCCCTATCGCCATATTACGGATACGACAACAGCAGAAGTCAAACTGATTTGCAGGTGTGTCATTTGTTGTGCGTTCATGCACTGTGTTGGTTTTGTTCTTTGAACAAGGTGATGCTCATGCACGATTCATTTTGTGCACCAGTAAAAAATCATATAACTTTGTTTTGAATTTGAAAAAAAAAAACATTTTATTTTTCACTAAAGAAGAGTTCGGTGAATGCATATGAAACTGGTGGGGTTCAGTACCTCCAACAAGGTTAAGAACCACTGATCTAGACTGTAGGAACCCGGTAGTTGGGTTGTACCATAACCCTCGTGTCTATGTGCTACAAATATGTGAATAAATATAAATACTAGAATGTGTTGGCACAACTTTGTCTTCATTTTAGTGTTCTTCAACTTTCATCCTGAGTGAAAAAATATGTTTTGTTTTGTTTTAGCTTATTGTGTCATTTTGTTTTGTATCATTGCTTGTGGGCAGCACGGTGGAAAAGGGGTTAGTGCATCTGCCTCACAATACGAAGGTCCTGAGTAGTCTTGGGTTCAGTCCCGGGCTCGGGATCTTTCTGTGTGGAGTTTGCATGTTCTCCCCGTGACTGCGTGGGTTCCCTCCGGGTACTCCGGCTTCCTCCCACCTCCAAAGACATGCACCTGGGGATAAGTTGATTGGCAACACTAAAAAAATTGGCCCTAGTGTGTGAATGTGAGTTTGAATGTTGTCTGTCTATCTGTGTTGGCCCTGCGATGAGGTGGCGACTTGTCCAGGGTGTACCCCGCCTTCCGCCCGATTGTAGCTGAGATAGGCTCCAGTGCCCCCCGCGACCCCGAAGGGAATAAGCGGTAGAAAATGGATGGATGGATGGATCATTGCTTGTCATTAGATGGCACTGAGCTCTGGCTGCATCATAACATGCCACACACACACACACACACACACACACACACACACACACACACACACACACACACACACACACACACCAACAGAGAGATGGAAGAGCGGTGACATTAAGGAAGAAATACAGCAGGTATCCACTTTGAGACTGTGTCCACTGGGAGGAAACCTTCAGGGAGTCATGTGACATCAGGAACACACGCAAGTCACTCATGACTGTGTGCTGAAAATACAATATAATCAATCAATTTTATATACAGTATATATATATATATATATACAGTGTATATACATATGTACATATATACACATTCTCTCACAGTATATTTGATCCCATGTGTGTGCAAAATGTGTTATCCAAACAAAATACTCTCTATTCCCTTGCCGAAAATGTTTCATTTTTATTTTCTATCTCAAACTTTTTTTCACCAAGTACCCCCTCAGAAAACACCCGGCTCTCCAAGTACATCCATAATGACCAACATCAAAATACTGTAGCGTGGTAGGCCCAAGTATTCATTAAAAACAAGGCAGAGGTTTTATTTGACAAGTATATTTCATATTTTGGCCACTGTAACACTACACACAGTTTGAACAGTAACACTGTTTTGGCTATAGGACAATAAAGCACTGTAATTAAATATGGAATCAGATATTTGGTGTACCACTAGTTGTAGCCAGCATACGGTACCACTGTTCTATTGTCTTTAATCATTTTTATGTATTGAAAGTTTTGATTATGCACATCTGCATTTTATTTATTTTGATACAAAGCCCTTCGTTTTTAACAATGGTTTTATATATATATATATATATATATATATATATATATATATATATATATATATATATATATATATATATATATATATATATATATATATGGTATAAAGGTGTGGCATTACAAAAACACAGCCAACAATACACAAGAATATTGATACAGGATCCATTTCCATTCAAATAGTTTTTTAATGTTTTCTTCAACGCAGAATCCTTCAAATATTTTTTTTGACATTTAAATGTTGTCACAACTGGAGAAGTGTCGCAAGAGTTCCAGGGAAATGACTTTTAGTTTATTTTATTGTAAACAAATATTTGTCCTAGGGCTTGATCAGTCATGTTCATGAGGAGCTGAAAAAATGACAAGGAATATGTCATGTCTGTTGATCATGTTTTTGTTTGGCCATGTGCTGTTTGTTTTTTGGATTTTTTTAGTTCCTGGTTGTGCACACTTGCTTGTTTTGTTTCCATGACTACTCATTAGTTTCACCTGTCGGTATTATTTAAGCTTGCAGTTGCCAGGCAGTCTGTCTACCTCCTTGACACCCATGCTATCTGATATCCTTACCACTCATGCCATTGTCATGCTGCCATAGTTTTCATGCTGCTCGTTTCTTGCCACGTGAGTTTTGTGTATTCTTGTCACAGTAAGTGTTATTTGTTTCATGTTCATAGTTTTTGCCCAAGCGCTAGTTTTTGTTTCATTAGTCAAGTTTGTTCTCCGCCTTTGTGCGCGCCTTTAGTTTTGTACCTTTTGTTAGTGTTCAAATAAAATCATGTATTTATCTCCAAGCCATGTCCGATCCAACTTTACTTGCATCTCGGGAAAACAAACACTCCATAGTCCACGTCTTGACAGAATAATCACAAAAATAATCACAAAATGTAAACAATTCAAACATTTGTATTTGCTACTCATTAAAAATGGAATTTGACACATTCAGAAACAATGACAGACATACACTGCTAGCCAAGAATGTACAATAATTCTTCTCAACAAATGAGGAGAAATATAACCTTAGAGAAAAATGTAATGTAAAACATGTGTATGCACGTACAACACTTAAGACCTTTAGCATATCAGTATGTGGAATTAAATTATGGAATGGATTAAGTAAATAATTCAAACCATGTACTATTATATGATCCAATTTAAGAAACTATTCAAACTCAAAGTGTTTACAAAGTACAAAGAAGAAGAATCAAGATAAACATTCTGCATTTATTGATCATCTTATTTATCTTATTTATCTCATATGAGATACAACTTACTTAACTAATTATTATTTATTTATTTTGTAATGTTATTACTTATGGAGTATATGGTGAATAAATTGAAAACAGGAAGTGAACACAACTGTTAGCAATTGCTATGTAATGGAAATGGGGTAAGATTAAATAAACTCTGCTTCTTCCTTGTAAGATAGATGGATAGGTCTTTATTGTCATTGCACAAGTACAACAAAACTTTGTTTTCAGCACAAACCCGTTCAAGATTAGACAAACAAACAGTGTACAGGGTTACAGAACAGGAACGCTGATGGGTCGCCACGAGGAGCCCCGTAAAAGATGGGGAAAAAGGTAAAACGCTGAAAAGGATGAGTAAAAAAATACAATCTAGACTGGGCTCCTAAGGGGGCCAATCTGGAGTGGGAAAAAACCTCCATAGCAAAGCACATATACATATTACAACGTACATCTCGAGATATCCAGCAACAGAGGGAAGGGAGTGCGGGGTGATGGTGGTAGGCCGCAGCTCTCAGGCGCTGACCATCCTTTCATCACCCAATGGGATTTGCGTCAAGGGCATTGGGTTGGGGGGGCGGGGTTGGGGTGTGTGTGTGTGGCGTATATTTTTTTGGATGCATGTTTGTGTGTAAGCCTGCAGTGTGTCTCTGTTCCGCGGATTTGATCTTGTGCAGTCGCTACAAGAAGGGAGTTTGTTGTGTCTTCGCCGCTCTGTCCTTTGGGAGAGTCTCGAAGCCAGGGAAACTATCCAAGTTAGAATGTTTTGTATGCGAGTGAAAATAAAAATTTGCTTTTCACTCTAAATTGTCTATGACTGGTCCTCAAAAATTCCTGCGGGGCAGACGGTCCGATGTTATCCAAATCACAAGAGTGTCCACAGTTCTTCCCGTATCCTCCAATCATTTGTGGCAGTTTTGGGGTACTTTGAAGACTGCCAGCAACTTCCAATTTGTGGACAAACCAGAGCAACGCTTACTCCAATCAGCAGATGTCCTGTTGTCATAATTCCCAATAGGTAGATATCTTCACGTCCTCGACAGAAAAGGGTCGCCAGGCACACGGCACTCCTTCTTCTTCCAAGAGTCCGTCGTGTCTCCAGCAACAACCACTCCGTCACGACAAGCAGTTTTCCCCAAACCCAAGATCTTGTCAATTTCGTTGAGGCCAGTTAATTAGTTCAAATGTTTAGATTTGGAGAGCAGTGCAAAAAGAGGCAACAAGAAGGTTAAGACAAGACAAGACAAAGAAGCAAGCAGGAGAGATAAGGGACAGGAAAGGGGAGCGTCCACCCTCGATGAGTGCCAGTGAGAAAGTATAGCACTTTTCTACCTTCAAGGTACTCAAAGCGCTTTGACAATATTTCCAGATTCACCCATTCACAAACACAATCACACACTGATGGCAGGAGCTGCCATGCAAGGCACTAACCACGACCCATCAGGAGCAAGAGTGAAGTGTCTTGCTCAAGGACACAACAGACGTGACTTGGGCGGGGATTGAACCAGGAACCCTCTGGTTGCTCGCACCGCCGCTCTACCAACCGAGTCACGCCGTCCCGTCAAACAAAAACCCTTTTCAAACAGCTATGTGTTCATTTAGCTGCTGTGCAACAATTTTTTTAGATGATTTTCGAGATAAATGGAAGGTGGGACACCGGCCGGTAGTTTACCATGAGGTCAGGATCGAGGTTAGGTCTTTTGAGCAGAGAATGAATAACCGCTTTTTTGAACGCTAAGGGAAAGTGATACGTTTATAATATTTAGCACTGATGGTCCTAATATCACAAACAGCTCCTTGATAAGTTTCCCAGGAAGTGGGTCAAGTAAACATGTTGTTTGTTTTATCCCATTTACACGCCGTAATAATTCCTGTAATGTTATTTCATCAAAAAGAGAGAGACTATTTTGGAGGGCAATGTCCGTCGTATATACATTTGTATCTGTGTTAATAGAACCCAGTTGTAGCTGGGATGCATTGTCTTTAATCTTCTTTCTAATGACTTAAATTTTCTTATTAAATAAATTCATAAAGTCATCTGCCGAGTGGGTGGAGCTACTGGGAGGTGTCCCTTGTTGGGTTAGCAATGTTACTGTACTGAACAAATATTTAGGATCGTCTTTATTGAGGCGGAGGAGATTGGAGTAGTAATTAGCTTTAGCTAAGGTAAGCATGCGTTTATAAGTTATTAAACTTTCACTCCATACTTGATGGAAAACCTCAAGTTTAGTCGTACGCCATTTGTGTTCCAGCTTTCTACATGATAGTTTAAGAGCTCTAGTTTCTTCTGTAAACCAGGGGGTACGCCTTTTAGGGGCCTTGTTTAGCTTTAGCAGTGCTATACTATCAATGGTGTCGCGCAGGGCATCGTTAAAGTTGTTAGTGAGGTTATCGATAAAGCCCACATAATTTGGGAATGGTGCCATTACCGAAGGCAGTAGGCCAGCAAGAGTCATAGTTGTGACAGCATTAATGTTGCGGCTGTTAAAGCAGTGGTTAGTAGTAGCTTGTTGACTTCGAATTGTATAAGGTAATGATCGGACATTACTTTAGTGTACGGGAGTATTATAACTTTGGAGGTGGTGACACCCCGGACAAGCACTAGATCTATCGTATTACCGTTGCGATGCGTGGGTTCATTTATTATTTGTGTAAGACCACAGCTATCAATTATAGTCTGGAGCGCCACGGACGGAGGGTCTGACGGGGTAGTCATATGGATATTAAAGTAAAACTTTGATTGCACTGCTACTTGCTAACCTGCTTAAATGGTAAAATGAATAGAATATAAATAGAACATGAATGAATAGATAAGAATGATTATCAGGGACACGGGCGATGGAGCCTATCCCAGCTGCACTCGGGTGGAAGGCAGGGTACACCCTGGAGAAGTCGCCACCTCATCGCAGGAAGGCAGACAAACATTCACACTCGCATTCACACACTAAGGCCAATTTTATGTTGCCAATCAAGCTATTCCCAGGTGCACGTCTTTGGAGGTGGGATGAAGTCGGAGTACTCGGAGAGTATCCAGGCCCATCCATCCATCCATCCATCTTCTTCCGCTTATCCGAGGTCGGGTCGCGGGGGCAGCAGCTTAAGCAGGGAAGCCCAGACTTCCCTCTCCCCAGCCACTTCGTCCAGCTCCTCCCGGGGGATCCCGAGGCGTTCCCAGGCCAGCCGGGAGAGATAGTCTTCCCAGCGTGTCCTGGGTCTTCCCCGTGGCCTCCTACCGGTCGGACGTGCCCGAAACACCTTCCTAGGGAGGCGTTCGGGTGGCATCCTGACCAGATGCCCGAACCACCTCATCTGGCTCCTCTCGATGTGGAGGAGCAGCGGCTTTACTTTGAGCTCCCCCCGAATGACAGAGCTTCTCACCCTATCTCTAAGGGAGAGCCCCGCCACTCGGCGGAGGAAACTAATTTCGGCCGCTTGTACCCGTGATCTTGTCCTTTCGGTCATGACCCAAAGCTCATGACCATAGGTGAGGATGGGAACGTAGATCGATCGGTAAATCGAGAGCTTTGCCTTCCGGCTCAGCTCCTTCTTCACCACAACGGATCGATACAGCGTCCGCATTACTGAAGACGCCGCACCGATCCGCCTGTCGATCTCACGATCCACTCTTCCCCCACTCGTGTATCCAGGCAGAACATGCAAACCACACAATAGGACCCTGAGCCCGGGAATTTAACCCAAGACCTTCTCGCTGTGAGGTATGTGCGCTAGCCACTGTGTCACCGTGCTGCCAAATACAATACAATACACATGAATGAGTAATAATAATGGATAATATTCATAACATTTTTCTAGACACCCAATATCACAGAGAACTGAGAATCCATCATTCATTAACTCCATATGATGGTGGTAAGCTATTAAGACTTTATCCCAATTTATATAAATATTAAGATATGGTATATATTATGTGTCTGTTGTTTACTTAAATAAAACTTGGTGAAAATATTTCAGTGTGTATGAGCACATTCAACAATACAGTGATAATAATAACCGTGATATAAAGTTTTTATATTGTTACGTCCATAAACATAATGGCGGAGTGGTCTCTAAAAAAATAAAATACAGGAAGTGTTTCAGCAAATCAAATGCTACCGAAAAAAGTTCATTGTGAACCATAGGAACATTCATTTGACTGCATGATTAGCATCATCAAGTCAGAAATACAACTTTCACAAGGTAAAAAGAAGACAACCTTTATTGAATTCTGTCTAAAAACATACATTAGTATTAAACATTGTGTGACTCGCCGACATTGTCATTTTTCGCTTCATTTCGGTTATTTACAAAAAGCAGCAACACTTGAATATATGCCAGGGTGGCCACAGACGAGGGTATAATGGCCTTAAAACTTGGGACAAGAGGTGGTATTTCCTTACACGAAGACATCTGTGCAAAACTGGAACAAAACAAACTTGTCAAAAATACACATTGGACCTTCAAAATGTCCAAACAATACATTCTCTCACACTTTGGATTTGATAGCCAAAATTTAAACACTAGTTCTGGGAGACAAACTTATTCTTTGTGCCATGTGTATTGTTAACAAACACAAATATAACACCATGAAATCATGCAATACCTAAAGCACGTGCACCTTTCTAAAGTGAAGGAAAGGTTTGAAAACTATTAATTTGTGAAGTGCTCTTGGTGTGTAAACTCTTTGTGTCAAATTAAACTAAAAAAAGCTGATGAATAAATGATCCTGTTGGTGTGCAATAGAACAACGTGACAAATTCAGTTAGTACTGTGTGAACCATCAAACATATTCCTATTTACAGTACAGTGGCACAAATAAGGTGTGGACATTCAGATCCACTTACATAGCAAGTTGTCAATTACTTTGACAAAATTAAGATGTCTTCAAATGTGTAATTGTTGCTTTACATGTGCCTGTATGAACAGTGACAAGATCTCAGGCGCACACACACATGCGGTCCGTAGGGGGAGTTTGCAACCGTGGGTACAGTGACTCCCTCCCTCAGCCACACACACAAACACGCACACAATGGGGACGTTTTTGTGCCATCAGTGCCACAAAGAGCAAGTGTGCATGGGCATAATTAGTCTATAATGTCGTGTGTTGTAGTATTGGAGTCTTGTGTGTGATTCTTCACACTCCCACTGTGCTTGCCTGAATCCTTCCCAGAGACAGAGAGCCTCCTGTCTAGTCCACACTCAATGAAGGTGAGGTATGTCATCATGTCGTACACTCTAAGAGCCGCATTGTTCTTTAAAAAAATTTAAAAAATAAACTCACTGTCCCTTTTTCCTTGGAGCGTTTTACGGAATTGTTCATTTCTCTCAGAGAAGGTGAGTCTTTAGTTGGTTTGGTCATTGTTGTTACAGTGAAGATGAAGACAGTGGGGGAGGCACGAGGCCGACAGGGAGTCTGTGCTTTTTGTGCTGGCTTTTGGAGCATTGCTTTTGTGTTTGGGGCGCAGGGCAATAGCAGCCACCAAGCTGATGATGTGCACATGACAGTACATGGACCTGCAAGACAGCAGGATGTGTCAGCGTACAGTGTCAATCAATCAATCAATGTTTATTTATACAGCCCTAAATCACAAGTGTCTCAAAGGGCTGCACAAGCCACGACGGCATCCTCAGTTCAGAGCCCACAAAAGGGCAAGGAAAAACTCACAACCCAGTGGGATGTCAATGTGAATGACTATGAGAAACCTTGGAGAGGACCGCAGATGTGGGTGACCCCCTCCCCCTCTAGGGGAGAACGGATGCAATGGACGTCGAGTGGGTCTAGCATAATATTGTGAAAGTCCAGTCCATAGTGAATCGAACATAATAGTATGAGTCCAGTCCATAGTGGGGCCAGCAGGAGACCATCCCGAGCGGAGTGTGGCAATAATGACTGCTGATTTAACATGTAATAACTCAAGAGTGTCCAAAGTGCTGCCCACGGCACATTCTAAAAATACTACTTTAAAAAAAATAGATAAATTGTACTCGTTCTGAAAAATATCAAAATGGCCCCCACATCTTCTGATTTTTCAGTGGAAAAGGTTTGGACAGCCCTTAATAACTAGACTCGTCATTTCGGACTTATAAATGTTGCAACAATGTTGGCAAGTCATGTTAAACCATACTAAAGCGTCAAATCATGGGGTTTATGCCTTTTGGCCGTGATTTTGCACGCAGTTTTGGATGTCTCTGAATAATGCGTGTTCAGTCTGGCTAAGCTGTGAAGGCACAGCAAGGTGAACATACTTATTTGGACATTAAGTAGCGCTATCATCCAGAGAAGGAGTTTGAGGAAACACAAGAAAAGGTGGGATAAAGTGTTTATCTAATAGTGGCATGTGCATAACAACATCAAGGTTGACCACGCAGGAGTGCAGATGAGCGGACCCCATGTCCATTGTTGTGTTCCACCGAGCTGATGTGGGAGATTTTATAAGGACTGAAGACACTTTAACTTAAATCCAGATTATTTCACATAGTTGGACTTTCACTTCATTATGTATAGCTGTTGTTTTGTCAGCTGCTGCAGTACGTTGCAGGCATCTGCATATTTTCTGATACCCAAGGTGCGACATGCAATGACATTTTTCATGTAGCTCTGTATTGATGATGTCGTTGTGGCTTGTGCAGCCCTTTGAGACACTTGTGATTTAGGGCTATATAAATAAACATTGATTGATAAACATTGATTGATTGATCTGAAAGTGTGCAGGTGCACCTGCAGTATTTGTTTATTTTCGACAGTGTCTGATAAAAAAACACAGTGATGACAATTTCAAGAAATATATTTAAACAGTTTACATTTTCAGAAAATAAATTATACTTTTGGAGAGGGTGGAGCGTGGTTTCATTTATAATCTGGGAATGCCTCCACAGTCGAACATCTTGCAGACACTCGGTTATAAAAGTGAGGAAGTGTGTTGATAAACATGCAGGTTAGAGACAACACTGCTGTTGACTTGTTAAGGTCAGAATAAAGGTAAAAAAATGTGCATCTATGGGGACAGTACAATGATAATGCACTTATAATGAGATCACAAAACAATAGCACCATTCATACAAACACTGCTCAGAGCCAACCGCAATACCCAAAAGTAAGGTTTGCAACATAGTTTCGAAGTTGTAATATTAAGATCAGTTCCTTTTATAACATCTTTTTGCACTTTCAGCACAAATAATCATAATTAAATGCTACTAAAACCACACTATTTACTACTATTTATCATAACGCAAGTTTTACGTACATATCTTTTTTAATTATGTAAAATCCACATAAATCTGAACCAGAAAACATGTGTGCACACTGTGCCAAAAGATGGTGTGGCTCTCACACCTATCATGCACTCCCCTGTCATGTGTGAGGCCAGATGATTCATAGTGGAAAAAAAGTACCTGTAATAAATCATGGTGGGTTCTACAGCCAGCAGTAGAAAAGGCATGACAGTGTAGCAGATGGCCAGCTGGGTAGCAGCCCATGTCAAAATGTCGTAACCCAACTTTAAACCTCGAGAGCCCAGGAAGAAGTGACGGAAGGACCTGCGTGCCTTGTGGATAAAGAAAAAAAATGTTTGTTTAAGTCATTTAAAAAATATTAATTTAGTGTATTTGTGTCAATTGCCTGAACTCACAGCTCGTGCAGCCAGTGTGACAGGGATGGCAGTGATGAAGGTGAAATAGTATCCTGGGTAGACGCCGTGCCACAGGGCAGATAAGATGAAGGTCAAGGCTAACCGATGGTGCGGTGCTCGGTCGTAGCACACCCTGATGAGCGTTGAACGTGAGTATGCTGTCAATAATGTTATAAATTAAGTAAAATGAAGTTGTTTACGTTTTAAGCCAATTCCCTGTTTGTATGTTCCAGTTGTCTATGAACGTCTTGAAGCTGGTTGCCGTCTGAAGAAGACAATCATTAAAATAGTAGAATGACGATATTAAGTTATGAAATATTCATTGCCACCAAGTATCTAAAAGACATTTTGGCTACCTCAATCCCCATGATGTTCAGGTTACTGATGAGGTTCCAGGAATATTTTCCATTCTCATCCATCCCTAAGAAACCATAACCGGCAGCGTTGTGGACGGCATCAGCTGATGGGATAGAAGAAAGATAAATGTTGAGCTCATGTTATATCATGCTGAGGACCAGGTTGCTTACCTAGCGTCCAGGCAAAGTAGAATTTGGGCCTTGCAGCTTGAATGGAAAAGAAAGCGTATGTGAGCCGACTGACAAAGGGGGCGTGGTCGATAAAGTCAGGGTGAACGTTGTGCATTATCGGCAAGGACCGCGTGACGATGAGGAAGAAGAGCATGCAGCCGCAGCACACCAGCAGCTTTTCACAGACAGCATTCTGTTGAGATGATTGACACACACACAGTATAGTCACTGACCACTGGACCATCCCAACTATTTCGAACCCAGGTGTCCAACAGGGGCCTGTCACATCTTTTATATAGCCTGCAAAAAGCTGTAAATAATAAAGCACTTTCTGGCTAAATATATTTGTTATTTCAATTTTGACAGAAAAATGTATTGCGTTAAATGGTATAGTTTCTACACTTAAATATTATTTGATCATGCAAAAATCTCTTCAAAGCTTCATTTTGTTATCAAAAATAAATACATAAATATCTGCTTGTCACCTTGACTTATGAATTCAAAATAAGTTATCCATTAATCTGTTGGTAAAAAATATAATAACCAAAAACAGCTGTATATGCAAATTGTGTAACAAGGCTATTATAAGTATACATCTATATACATTCACTGTTACAAGTGGCCCTCTGAGGGCAGCTATAATTGCAATGTGGCCCTAAATAGAAACACGTTTGACAGCACTATTTTAGAACAAAGCAAAGACAATGTCAAAAATACTGTAATATGAAAAAAAATACAAAAATAAAACTTGTGTAACGAGGCTGTTATATGTTTATATTCATATATATTCGCTATTACAAGTGGCCCTCTGAGGGCAGTCATAATTGCAAGGAGGCCCTCAATAAATACTGTATTGTGAAATAATTAAACAATACTAGAAAAAAAATTTAAATTTCAACTTAACAAAAACATATGAACTCGATATAGAAAAAAAAGGAAATGGTAAACTCGGGACATAAAATGGCTGCACTGATGGCAGAAAAAAAATTATTAAGCATACGGCAAAACAATGGAGGCACAGGTGGTTTCATCAAATTATGTTTTGTGGTTATGAACGTGCCCCCATAAATTAATTAAAAATTAAATGTTGGGTCTGTAAACACTAGATTACTCATGAGACCCTGTTAAAGGGAGCGCAAAGGACGAATACAGTATGTGTGGTGCACACATGGCACAAAAATGCAGTTTGGGTCGAACGCTGCTTATTAGGTAACTTTTTGGGCTTCGTTATAAAACTCAAGCATGAGGCAGTCTCTTCCTGGGGCAGCACGCCGAAAAAAAGGAAATTGAAAGCAAAATTTAAATTAGACAACATAATATGCTCTTTGTTTATACGTGTTGCTGTGTGTGAATGTGTTTTTAACTTGTTATGAGTCATTTCTGTTTTTACTGTAGACACAGACAATAAAGCTATATTCTATTCTTAGTGGAAGAGGATAAAACAACATTGCATCCCAAACCCTGAATGTCTTGATGGACAAATATGGTATCTGTGAGTGTATAAAAGAATATGTTGCTACTATGAAATGGACAGTGAAAACTAAGCAATCTAAAGGCCTTAATATTGAGATTTCCTCCTTTCAATAATCCCGTCTCTGCCTTCCTTGTAACCACAGGGATTAAAAAGGTGTTGGGTTGTTTTTTTAATTACCGTTTAATAAATTATTCTATTTCATCTTTTTAATTCTGTAATATTTATATCCTTCATGTGTTCTGTGTACAGTGGGAACCTTTCACATCAATGGGATGTACTAAAAATGCCAGATTTGTTGGCCCTGCATAAAAACTATGCCAAAATGTTTTGTTATCATTTATTGTTTTCTACTATATACTCTTGTTTGTAGATTTGTGATGACTACAGAAAACAGAACTTTACCAAAGGTGACGGGTCTGGAACTTTATGGTAGCCATTCTTGCCATTACAAGTGCCGTAGTGTCGTCTGAGCCTGCCGCTGATGTGTTTGCCCTCGATGAAGTCGATGTAGTCCTTGTAATTACTACACGGACCCACCAGCACACTTAGGAAGTTCAGATTGTAACTCAGGTATTCAATTAAAGAAGGTCTAACACTGCAAAGAGACACATACAAAATATAACAATGTGAGCCATGGGTACAATATAAGGTATGTAATGTAATGATAGAGATGCAATTTTTAACCAAAAAAGGTGTTAATGTTCCATAAAAGTACACATTTGACAATAAAACAAACATGTTGAAACATGACTGATGTTGATGAACATAGTGCTGAGCTAGGTAGCCAGCACTTTGATTTGATGGTACCCAAACTGTTTTTTATTTTTTTTATTTAGTAATAATAAAGTCAAGACTGCAGGATTCCTGTGATATACTTTGGAACATATTGCCATCTATTCTCATGCAATCTTTCCCATGCAAAAAGATGCTTTTTACAGTACATGAACAAGCTATTCACCATGGCTGTATCTCCTTGTCCTTGTGCTTCAAAACTAAAGGGAAAAAGAGAATGATTCATTCTTGAACATATTCAATCACTCAGAAGCATCCATCTGCAGACAAAATACCCTGGTTCTAAAACAAAGCTTGAGTAGTGTGAAAAACATCAACTAAAAACTTCATTTGTGACTCACCATTTACATTGAGATTACTGTAATTTTTCTGATTTTGTCTGTAAATGTTTATACCTGCAATAAGAAAGTAGTGACAAAAACCTGAGAACGTTGTGGCAAGCATGCTAAAGGATTGTTTCGAACATTCCACTGGCAAACAACTTAATGGTGAGCACTTTATGAACAACCTCTCTCTAATTCCATAATTACACTTGTAGGAATGTGTTGGTTTGCATTTTGACTAGACTGGTAATTAAACTAGTGTGAGTAAACAGGCATGGTTCTTCAATGCCCTCTAAACACAATCATGTACCATTATTAGAATGCTAAATGTATCTGGACTTACTTTATAGACAGTAGCTTATGTTCTGAGGGGAGTTCTTTGGCTTTCTTACACATACCTGAAAGAAGACTCTTTATTTACATCCCACAAACTCCAATTCACTTTTGAGAGGAACTTTTAGCTACAGTCAGTGTGTGTTCTTACCATCATGGAGCTGAAAGGCTAGGGTAGTAATCTTCTGAGTCACTATCATCAGTGGGCTAAGCAGAAAAGACAGTTTTGTTCAATTCAATAGCATGTCTTCACAATTAAGTATACAGTATCTATTTAATGTTACACAATTTGAGACCTACCACTACACTAACTGTGTACAGTTCACAATAAAGTAATTTTATGAATCAAAAGTCCATCCATTTTCTACCGCTTGTCCCTTTTGGGGTCATTAAGACTAATACAAAAGTCTACATGTATTAACAGTAAGAGGATCTAAGCAGTCAAACAGCATGTAATTTACAACATTAATGTCAACAGAGAAGACACCACAACAGGGTGGCCTTTTTTATCACCAAGTAATATCAAGCCATGAAAGCCGCACACAGTTTACATTTCAATAAAAAGTCGTCATATATAGAGACTACTGAGTGTACTTGTGTGTTACATTGTGTGCACAGACGGGCCAGCTGAGAGGCAGGCAGTGCCAGCACAAACAGAGTTAGTAGTCAGCCTTAGACATTGACGTTGAGTGTCACCATAAAACCAATCATCATCGGGACGCAAAAACAAAAAACGTATAATCAAATGATAAATGATACTAACTTCCCCTGTAATAGTGTAGAAGTATGTGTAGAAGTGCCCTGTATAGTAACGAGTTCCACACGTTCACATGATTTATTGTATGTGAATCACCATGTTAACGGTCACTCTTTCCTTGCAAATGCTGACCGACAGGTCTGGCAGCTCATCCTCAAAATCATGTGGAGTGATGGGAGGCTGCCAGCATATTCAACCCAATTGAAACTTTGCAAAGAACATGCTGACTAGCAAAGTCAACCTCCAACCTGCTCTCACTGAATGCCTTTTCCTCCACTCTTGTTGGGTAAAACTCATGCTAGAACCTCTGACTAACAGTATGAGTTAGGGTTAGGTTCCATGCTTTCAGCTGCATAATATAGGATTCATACGGTCTTCCACTGAGTACCGCATTCTAGGGTTGTCCCGGTACCAAAATGTATTTCGATACTTTTCCATATAAATGGACCACAAAAAATGGCATTATTGGCTTTATTTTAACAAAAAATCTTACAGTACATTAAACATATGTTTCTTATTGCAATCGAAGAACAATTTTGTGTACTGAAGCATGTTTAGCTATTCGTTGTCCTGCAGAGATGATACTTGTAAAAAAACATACTTTATTCGTCGCCATGGAGGCAAGGATTAGTGATTTAGAAGTAGCTAAAACACTGCCGACTGCGGATGGATGTTCGCTGCTAGCTAGCTAGCCATGACTTAAAGCACCTCTTCCTGAGGGCATTACAGTGTTATAGCTTCACCTTTATAGTCAGTATTTAGGCCAAAATGTGTCTGTTCTCCCTTTTCTGTCTACACACCGTGTCTGCTTGTATGTACTCCGTAATTGTGCTCTGCCGAACACGCTCCTCTGCTCGTAAACCCAGAAATGTCATTGACTGATTGATTGATTGAGAAGTTTATTGACATCTTAAAGAATTTAATCCATGTAATGCTTTAAAAAGGCAAATGGATGACACAAAAAGCCAAAAGGCTTGTTTCCATTGTGGACCATTAATTATTCATCACATTTGATACATTCAGTAATAAAAGATATATAACCTGTAACATGTATATAAAAAAATACGTTAAAAAATTGATAAATTATGTACATATACACAGTATACATGTCAGGTGATTTGAAAAACAATATATACAAACAATGGGGGGGTAGAAGGGGGGATATATACACTATGTACATGACACTATGTACATGACTATGCACATGTTGACTCCAAGAGTGTGCAAAACAGAATGAGAAAATATATGTACACTATAACCACATATAAACCTGCTTGATGCTTCGAAGAGTTGCTGAGGATCAATTTTGGTTCATATCAGGTAGAGGTTGAGCTGAGCCTGGATTTTATGGCAGTTTTAAAATTTAGTAGGGAAGTTCGAATTTTAAGGTCTGTTGGTAGTGCATTCAACTGTGTGGTGGCAAAATAGTAGAATGCATTTTTTCTCATGAGTCTTGAATTTGGGGGTGACAAGGTCTGAGGAACTCCCTCTCGTGTAGTACCTGTGAGCATCACTTACTCTGGTGAAATAGTTCGACAGGTACCTGTGATGTGACGTCATGTTAAAAAAAAACATCAAAAGGATTATAACAATATATAGATTTTTTTTAAAGAAAACAACAGCCGGCAAGTCAGCTTTGTGTTATTAGTAGAAGTGCATGATAAATATTGCACAAATAATTATCGGATTAATATAAGGAATTATGACGTTTTAACGATAAACGTGATGACAATAAAAAATATCTCTGATAACCAATTTATAAAAGAAAGGTTCCAGAGAGGCGAGATTACCCTGATTGTGTCACAGTAAAATCAAGCTGTCCTCTACTCATGCTCGCCTGTCGAAAACTTCCACTGAGCTCATTGTAAACAAACATGGCGACGATTGAGTGGGACTTCTTCACCGCTTAAGAGGAAGACATTTCACCTGGTATTTGCACCAAAGATTTTTCAAACAGTTCGCAAGGAGAGAAAAATACATTGCACATCAACACATCAAACCTTATCGGCAATCTATAAGGTGTCATATTATTAACCTTTTTTTTTTTTTTTTAACATTTAAAACCCTTACTTGTGGTTACATAACATGTAATTTTGATTATTTGGTCAACATTTTGCATAGATTATGTTTTGCAGACCATCTTGAAGCTGCTTTCTGACCATTTCTTCAGGATGCGCCGTTTTGTGGGCAGCCTTATTTACGTGGCTGCACTTTGACTGAGTCTTCTCCCCATTATCCATGTTGTACTTTTTAGCGCTTCCATAACAAGTCTACTGAGGGATATGCATTCGAACTATACACTACTTTGTATTAGAAATGGCAACAGCGGAGGATGCATCTGCATGTACGAACCCGTCTGCCTCACAACAAGAGGATAGAGAAAAAGAAGGAATTTATTGACTACTACAGCGTCAGACTACAATAGAGGACTCGCGCAAAGCACTTCAAGCAAATTTCTACCATATTGGAAATATCCGCTAATGTCACAATTTGGAAAAAAGTCACTAATGTAGGACAAATTCCAAATGGCTAATTTGGAGGAAGTATGAAGGAAGGCAAGATTGTTTTATAAATATCTTCGCCATGCCTCCATAGTTTGATTTCAAATTTTCGGGACTCATGCAGATCTCAAATACACAAAAACAGGTACCAAAAGGTAAGAAAAGTTAGTTTTACATAATTGGTCCCCTTTCAACGCCAGCATCGCTACGACAATGTTTTAAAAGCCGACAAAGACGCCTTCTGCTAAAGAAACTTCCCCAAAACCAGCCGCAAAGAAAGGTGTGCACAAATTTACTAGTTATGAATGAGGTAATTGACTATCGGTACCGTTCTTGAGCAGCAGAAAGTTATTTGCATCAGTATCGGCTTATAAAAAATTAATCGTGCATCCTTAAATTTTATATTCAACAATTTTTTCTTGTTACTTTACACCTCTTTTCTCCCACCTTTGTGTTTTTTTTACGTTTTAGAATGATACAGCGGGCCGTATAAGGCCCCCGGGACACACTTTGGACAACCCTGCTGTATTGTATCTACTATAGAATGTCTCATTTATTTAATGATGAGCAACAACACAGGAGTGATTTGTCCATCCTCTGAGAGATGAAGCTCCCTACTGTATTACTTGTTTTTCTCTCTGCGATGCGCACATTCAAGAGATTAGTTTACTTACATCAGTTTAATGAAAAAAATAGGAATAAGTAGCTTTGTTTTCAAATACAACAGTTGCCAGGAGGCAAAACGAACTCCACCTGCATGGACAGTATCACATACACAATGCGTCACTTTTATTAAGCGGCCTTGTATTTACCAAAGGCAGCGGCAATGGTGACTGCGCAGGTAGAGCGCATTGCAGAAAAGTTAACGGATAACACGTGAACTGCTCTCAAAGTGAAATGCCTAGCAGGCTCTCAGAGTAAAGGTGTGGTTTTCTCACCCGGAGAAGTCAGTGGACAGTATTCCGTAGTTAAATATGAAGACTCTTCCCACTTGGCACGCGGCCAGGTATCCCAATGCCGTCACCATGGAATACCTTGGAAGGAAAGGGAAGGAAAGTTTCGAGTAACATCAGCTGAGAATAATTTGTCTATTTACTGTGACATTGAGGTCAACCTGAGCAAGACAAACTAGAACATACTCTCACAAGAATTTACTTTAAAATGGGATGAAAAGATGAGTACCAAACACTGTACAAACACGGCCATCCATCATGCTGCAAGGAAAAAATGTTTGAGGTCAACAAGCATCTTGTGGGTTATGTTCAACCTTTTAACTTCAAGTGTATTACGCCATCATTTCAAACCAATTCATGCTTTTATTTTTCTATTGGTGGATTTAGTTTTTCATTAATTGTCCTTAATCATACAAAACATTTTAATGTAGTACCTCGGTTTTCATACTCACCACTTTTCGTAAGATTCGGTTTTAGACAAAGACAAAAATCAAATCTTTGCCTCTGTTTTTGTATACAATCTCGGTTATGTTAGGGTTGTGCATCATTTAAATTTTGACGATTCCAGTTCCGATATCAGTTACTCATTTTGATTCCGGTTTCCAATGATTCTCAATTCCGATCCTTTTTAAAAAGGCAGTGTAAAAAATTAACTATGAATTTCTCACTGGGCTATTTTTACCAGTGTATTTGTTTTTTCAGTCCTTTGAACTTGAAAATATATGTTATGAAGTTTATTTCAACAGAAGTACACTTTCACAGAAATTTTACTTTATTTTTAAAAACCTCATAATAAAACATTTGCACATATCCTGTTGTTTATGTGTTAGTGATAGGGTTGTTCCGATCAGGGTTTTATGCGTTCTGATACCGATCATCCATAAGTGACATCAGCCGATACTGATCACATGTATTAACTATACAATTGTTTATAACTAAACAACAATAACTAAATAAAAGCAAAAAGTACTATCTATCGCTCATTGAAATCATTAGTTTTTTTTACCCTCAAAGGCCTTATTCCCTGAGTTTGAAAACATTGGCAAAAACGACAACAAAAAAAGGTTTTGAAGAAAAAATATATAAATCTAATAACTCTTGTTATCCATCATATCCTGATAATATCCTTGGTATCAACACGAGCAGTCACTGACAGAAGACGGATCGATTCATATATCGGTAAACAGCAACAGAGGAGCCCAACAGTTGTTATATTATCCTCTCTCGAGACAGTGACTGTCAAACTGTGGTACATGTACCACTAGTGGAATGCGGGCTTTATGTAGTGGTACGCCAAAGTAGGGTTGTACGGTATATCGGTACTAATACAGTACAGCGGTACTAATGAATTAAAAACGGTACTATACAGCTTCTAAAAAATTCTGATTTTTTTTCTGGAAATGATGGTGCGCTGCCGTAACGTCGTGACATTGCTGGCAAAACAAGCATGGGAGCATGTTAGGCAACACACACTTACAAGCGGGAACAGAATGGAGACAGAAAAGGGAGAATGAAACTAATGAAAAAGTTGAAGCTATGAACAATGAAGCGCCGCTCTACAAGACGTTCTTCAAAACATAAATAGCTAGTTAGCGGCTAACGTTCATCCGCAGTTGGCAATGTTTTAGCTACTTCTAAATCACTAATACTCGCCTCCATGGCAACAAACAAAGTACATTTCTTACAAGTACAAATAAAAGAAATACAAGCAGCAGAATAAATAAAAAGATAAAATACATTTAAAAAAAAATCTAAAATAGTAAAACCCTCCACAATATTCAGTTACTGTTCAAACTGTGTGTAATGCTACACTGGCCAAAAATAGTGAATATACTTGTTAAATAAAACCTCTGCCTCTGTATTTCAATGTCGGTCATTATGGTGGTACTTGGAGAGCCAAGTGTTTTCTGAGGGGGTATTTGGTGAAAAAAGTTTGAGAAGCACTGATCTATTCTCTTTTTAAGCTACTTATTTATTGTGTTGTTATTAGCTGCTTACTTTCTGCTAACACAGTTCCATATAGACTATTTTAAATGTTTGATAAGCACTTCTTTCTTGTGTTGTTTCAAGCAAGTTCAGCAGCTAGCTTAGTGATTAGTTTGCTTACTCCTGCTTCTCTTCCTCTGTGTGCAACATGTTTAGCCTTATAGTCCAGTTTATTTTCTGCAATACAGGATTACTGACTTAGAGGTGTGGTGCCACACGGTGTATATAGATATACAGTTAGCTCCTTCGCCGCTTCTGTGTCAGCTAAATCTTCCTGTCGGTGGACTGAGCATCAAAAATAGGAATCGATGGTTAAAAATTTGGACAGGAGAATCCAGTAAACGGTAAGACCTGGTTCCCATCATAATTACTCTTTGTAAGTAACCCCCATAATACAATCCTGTGTCTATTCTTGTCGTGATCACTGTTTAAACACCCACTGTTTACTTTTCTGCAAGCTAATACAACATCTAAAGTGGAAGAATTTATGATGTTGCTTAGTTCTGCTTTCTCTACACACTGAAATGTGACACAAACGTTGATACATTGTACATTTGTGCATACAAATGAGATTAGCCTTGACAAAATGGAAGAATTGAAAATGACTATGATGTACTGAGCGAACTGCAGCTGTAACGGCTGTGTTTGTGTTGTGTTTTCTTTCTAAACATTGTACACTGATGCTGTATCTTGTTGCAGCTAACTATGATGTATGGAAGGGCTACACAAAAAACAATCTGGTCAAGGTGAAATGAACAAATACTAATGCAGTGACTCATAAAATCTCAATATGACAAGTTTATTCCATCCATCCATCCATCCATTTTCTACCACTTGTCCCAAAATGTCAAATGTTGGCTTTCTACAAAAAAAGTCACATTCTACAAAAGTACTCATTTAGACTAAACAGTGAATTAATCTTGGATTATCAGTGCACATTAGGCCTGGGCAAAGACATGTTTGAACTGGGAAACAGTTTACACACCTCCACGTGTGTTACTGAACAATACAGAACAATCTCAACAATCTATGCGCACTCCTCTGTTCAGAAAATTGTCATAACAAACTAGAGCTG
Source organism: Nerophis lumbriciformis (assembly GCF_033978685.3). Classification (NCBI taxonomy): domain Eukaryota; kingdom Metazoa; phylum Chordata; class Actinopteri; order Syngnathiformes; family Syngnathidae; genus Nerophis; species Nerophis lumbriciformis. The sequence continues at coordinate 27,648,217 of NC_084551.2, read as the reverse complement.
GCTTGTTTGGTCTTATTCAGTAAATGTTAATAAGTGTGTACACTACTACTCCTATTATCTTTGAACACCTAAAAATTAGGTATATTGATACATAAAGGTAAAGTTATAAAAAATCCTTTATTGTCCTAAATACTTGTGGACCCAAGTTCATGTCAATACACAAACATACCTCAGACTGGTCTGTCAAGCTCCCTTTGACCTGACATGTTTTACATGGTGTGTATGCTATTAAACAAGAGCAACAATGCATCACATTGGAATGTGCGTAACAAAAAAATAAACTGCACATCATGAACGAATACCCCAGAAAGATGACCAATGGCTGTGCTTGGCAGACAAGTTTTACTTGAAAACCTGAGAAGAATGTCGTCATTGTCATGTTTTCTGCTTTTGCATTATCAGTCTCTGTCATCGTGTTGCTAGGCAGATAGGCCAGTTTGGTCGAGAGACCTTGCTCGTTTAAAACAAAAGAACTCTATCTACCTAAAAGCATGATTGCCTGACTTGAGAATTTCAGCTGCACATTGCTGTAACTCTTGATACATTCCACTTTAAAACATATAGGGTATATTTTTGGATACAACATAATCTAAACCTGCTCAGTCCTAACAGTTCGTTCTAATATTTGTCAACTTTATTTAGCTTGTTATAATGCAACAAGCTGCAACATACTTTGATGTGTTGAGTCTTTTTTGCAGCTCTGGAGCTTTATTACATAATATTTGTAAGGCCAGACATTTTTGATAGAGATTTTTTTATTCAAAACCTCAACAATGCATCTAATGAGTGAACTGGTCAATGAGTACATGCAATTTGAATGGAATGCACAAACAAAAATGTTTACCTGTGTACATTGCTGAGGTCAGCCTGGCTAACGATCAAGTAGTTTGCCAGCACTACTGCCAGGATGTGAGTGGAATACCTATAGAAGAGGGCAGAAGTATACAATGGACCAACAGTGTGAGTCAATTAAGCTGCTTCCTTAATCACAGGGAAGTGAGATCATATGAAATAGCGCACATCTTACTCTTCTCTCTCCCCCTTTAAACCTCATACAGTGGAACTTCGATTTATGAACCCCTCATTATAAGAACTTTTCGTTTTACAAACCACAGACTAGGGCTGCATGATTTTGAGACAAAACTAATTGTGTTTTTTCTCTACAAAATTGTGACGATGATTCGATTTGCGAGTTTTACATTGTATACATAAAAATGCATAAAACTGCAAATAACGAGTGAAGGTAGACATGCTACTTTTAGACTGTCAATCAACATATTCTTGTTTCAAGGTGCCAGACAGAACAGTATGCAATCATTTTCATTAAAACATATTTGTCTTTATGCAGACAGACTCTTAGCTTTTGTCTACTACATGCTCTTAAACTGAAGAAATAACCGATAAAAACTATACAGTGATTATAATGTAATATAATCATAATGTATAATAATATTGCGAGTAACAATTTACAAGGATATAAACTTGTATTTCTCATTACTGTAGAATTGTTCACCATTGTACTGTTATTGAAAGGTAAATACCTTTTTTTTTTTATCCTAAATAAACAAACAAATAAATAAATTGTACTCTCATCTCTGAATGCAAAAATGTAACTTAAATAAATATTGAACTATAACTATATCGGGTTGTCCTTTTTTTGTTGCCATCACATGATCACAGCATCCTCGCTCGTTTGTCCATAGGGAGGCAATGTCTGCTCTCCGCCCACCAAGACTAAGGTGCTGAAGGCGATGCAGCAAGTAGACCTCTTACTCCCTGTTTGAACCGGGAGACTAAGGAAACAAACACACACGGACATAGCAGTTTATCTATGCCGACCAAGTATTTCAACTTCATTTTCATTTATTGATCGATTGATTGACTTATTGACTATCGGCTCAGGCCTAGTCACCATCAAACCTTTTTCCAAGGTGCAAGTAATGCTTGTTGTTAGCTGACTACCTTCACTGTAGCACACACAAACTTGCTGTTTCTTTTAACACTTTTGATTGGCCAGGAGGCAAATTACATGAGGCTCAACAATTCTGATTGGCAAACATGTCTGTCACTCATATGCCGGGGACGCCAGAGAAAAAAACTGCTTCAGTCGGTTATTTATCGCACTAATTAAAACCTGGGTGTCGATTCAATGTCAATTATTCATGCAGCCCTACCACAGACCGAATAAAAATATGTTTTATTGAACAAACATTTGTCTCAGTGTACTAACATGCCATTGTGTGCCTGCAGCGCAGGCATTTTGTAACCTAACTCTCGCCAGATCCTTGTAGTTCGCTGAGCTCCACACAAGGATCTGGGCTCGAAGGCAATACAAACTCCTTCAAGATAGCAAAAAATAATGACCCAATTGGGATCGCCGGACGGGAGTTCATAGATGTGACGTAGCGCCAAAGCGACTCTTTGATTCAAACAACAATGGCAGCACGCAGCGAGAAGTCGTGTGCTGACATATTTTCTTTGCACAAACGACAGTTTGTTTCAGTAAAAGTTCTCAAACTTTTCGCTCTGTCGTTATCCAATACGACTGTTCTGTTTTGGATTTCCCAGCACCGCTCTCATCAGCGTCACGGGTTGATTTCGATGTGAGTGGTTGAAGTAGCACATCATTCAAGAGAACGGACAAGTGGTTTATCCAATCACATACAGTGATTTTTTTACAAGGCCCCGCCTTCTGAAATACATCTCCTATTGAGAAGTCCCAGATCCTTGTGTGGAGCTCAGCGAACTACAAGGATCTGGCGAGAGTCAGGTTAGGCATTTTGTGCCTGGCAGCACATCCATTGTGGGTGGGCTGATCGCGCTCTGCGCTTATTCAGTCAGTACATTAGTGCTCTTGTTAGCTACTGTGGTAACCGCTACTTTGTGTGCTTTAAGGTGTTGTTTTAGCCCTTTTACAGCATTTTTCAAGTTTTGCTATCTCAATTTGAGAATAACAAGAGCAATGTACAAGCGATGTGTGGTTTGAAACATTCAGAAAGTATCTACAGCGTTGTTGACACTGCCTTCCTCTTCCCCCTTTCTTCAGCTGTACAGCAAGAAGATCAATCAACAAGGTAAAGTGGATTTTATTTTGTACAATCACTGCCGCAACCTTGTTCTTACAGTTAAGGAGATTTGTGATTTCAAATTGTGAGTGCACCACATGGCTAGTGACAGTGTGTGCGTATAGGCAAGGCGACAAATTAAGACAATTCAGCTAATTGTTTTTGCTTTGGATTTTTTATCAAATAAAACATATCGATTTTACAATTAATCGCGATTCTTAATCGATTAAAAAAACGAAAATCGATTCAAAACATTTTTTTAAATTCTATTATTTGTTTATCTGTTCTTTCCAGCCACTAAGGCAAATCATATTTTTGATGTAGATGCCCACATCGCCTGGACAGATTTACTTAAGAAAATAGGAATACTTTTCTTGCCTTATTTGTATCTGACTTTAGTAAATGTTTGAGTATATATATATTTTTTTAAACAAAACCAGCTTTCTTTTAAGTAATATAGAAATGTGTTAGAGCTGTTAATCTATTTTATAGAGGAATATAGTTAATCATAGAACTGGCACCCAATCCTATTGAATCGAATCGTTACCACCAAGAATCAAATCGAATTGTGTGGTACCCAAATATTCATAGCCTTATTCATTATACATTACTGTATATCGCTTTATATTGTGTCCAAAGTGTACAACCTTTTATTAAAAGATGGATTTTTGTCGAGGATCGAACCTATTATTTTTCTTTACTTTGTTTCTTATGAAGAAATGTGTTTCAATAAACTTTTCAAGAACCAATTATGGTATCAAAAACCAAATAAGCTTATAAATTGGGGTTCCACTGTACTAATTTATTGCTTTACTCTGTGAACTTAAAGGTCATACTGTACCATCCAAAGCAGAATATGAGGAAGATGATGCCAAGTAGAGTGGCCACAGTGTGTCTCACTAGGGGATTGCTATGATGAGGACTGAGGTAAAGACGAAACCAAAAGGCAGCACACAGAGCAAACAGCTGACATGCCAAAAAGTTCACCTGTGAGAAAAAGGCACATTTTTAATGGAGGGTTATTGGAGTTAAGTGTCAAAATATTGCTAAAAAAAACATACTGATTCTCAAATGGTGCATTGTGACAATGTTTTTTTCTTGTAGTTTCACATCTATTGTGAAAGGTAGAGGAGAATCCTCTACTTAAACCCATCAACTCAGCTAATAAAAACAGTTTTACATACATTAACCCATCATATAATTATATAAATTGTAAGTTCCTTCGAACAGAACAAGATGTATCAATTAGGAACTGTAATACGACCTTATTCATATTTGTTCAGACAACCTGCAGTGTCACTTTAAGGAGCTTATTAGACAGAATGTTTGTTTTTAACATCAGCGTAGTACGACCGGGTGGGGGTTAGTGATTAATCATCCCATAATTTATGTGAGAGTTAGACAGGGAACACCTGCCCCAAACTGAGGTACAAAACGAGCCTTTTCTAGAAATTACGATCAACAGGAACGCTTGGTCAAGCAGTGTACTCTCCCGTTGATGATAAGCGACCTGGCGTGTGTTAAACCTGGTTGGTGACATACTAATTTGATCATGGTCTTACCTGGTCAAGAGGAAATCCCAAGTATTCACTGACAGGCAGCAGCCATTGAAAACCTGTGGTTTTAAACACAACGTCCGCGCGCTGGCCCATCCTAAAATACTCTGTGACTCCTCGTCTTTTCTTTCCTTTTTAACGAGACATTTACTATTTTCTGTGACTAAAACACATTGCTTCCCCAAAAGAAGGTCCTGTGACAAGTCAAACCAGTCCACGGTTTTGGGAAAGCGCAAGTAAAATCACTCTTAGTAACCTCCTCCCACTACGAGTTCGACGGCTGAATGAATGAAGGATGAGCACAGCCTCCGGAAATATCTTCCAAAATAAAACGCAAACCGGAAGTTTATTATTGTTTCTATTTCACAGCATTTGCTGTCACAAGATGGATAAGAAAATACAAATAACTTGCTGGGATTTTTTTTGAGGAATTCAAAAAGTTGATGAATTTTGGTGGTAAAAAAAAAGAGTAAAAAATGTTCTTTTATACATACAAAATATATAATGTAGTATACATTTATATAAACCCGAAAGGGATAAGCGGTAGAAAATGGATGGATGGATGGAGTTTTCAGTATATTGTAGTGCAAGCTTAGAGAGTGCCATTTAAGAATGACTGCTTTGTCGGTCCTCAATTTTCAGTTTCCAAAGGTATTTGGATGAAGTGACATTATTATATTTATTCAAAAAACATAATTTTAACACTTTGATGACAATCCTTTGTAACCCATGGAACTCCCCAAATCTCTTTTGCCAGGCTTTCACTGTGTTAACTTCAACTACTGCTTGTCTGTAGGTCTTGCTGCCCCTACTTTTGTCTTCAGTTGGCGTGAAATCAGGCGTCCTAATATTCCTCTTATGTGCCGTCAAAAAGTTTATAATATATAATTGTCATAGAATAACACAAAAACGTTGTTACAGCATCATCAATGGCACAGTAGCAAAATCATTAAAGCAATCCCGTGCCACAAAAACCCATTAAAGACATTCAAGTGCGAAAACAAATAAAGTCCACAATAGTTTCCTTGGTCTTCTTGATGTTTAGGACTAAGTTATTGGAATTGCACCATGATGTCTGCTATTATACTTCAGCCTTGTATGCTGTCTCATCATCGCTGTTGATTAATGGTATCTGAGCAAATTTGACAATTAAGATAAACGAAAAATGGCAGAACAGTCATGTGTGAAAAGAATGTAGAGCAGTGGGCTGAGTACACACCCTTGAGGGCCCCTGGAGTGGAGTAAGTGCTACCAAAGGTTTGCGTGTATCAAAATACGTGCAAACTTGATAGCGCACGCAAAGCTGATCTAATAAGATCATACTTAAATGATTGCGTCTCTCAAATGAGCAACGTGTATGAGCAGTATATGCTGTATTAGTGTATTATACCGTATACTGATTATTAGGAACGCCCACAATACTGGTAGGATGAGAAGCAAATATAATCATTTAGCGCTCGGACTGTAATTTATCAAGCTTCAAACTGTTCTGCAGCCACTGTTTTGCTTCTATGTCTAGCACGTCTTGAATGTTCATGCAAACTGGCACAGTTACACGCTACACGGTGGATAGACGATCCTCCATCTATGTGCATATTAACATATTTGGATTCGATAAATAGATAGATAGTACTTTATTGATTCCTTCAGGAGAGTTCCTTCAGGAAAATAAAAAAAAATTGACAGCGTTACGGCGCGTGCGCAGTCAGCTTTTCTTTCCACAGCACTTGCCGCTGAGCTTCTGCTGCTACCACGCGCCTGCACGGCTGTGCGCAATCACCGATCATCACACCTGCTGCTGATGAGACCACTCCCCATAAAAGCCAGCGTGTCCTGAGATCCAGTGCTGGAACGTAGTTCTCTGTTTACAGTAAGCTTCACGTCTCTGGCTCCTCTCCTTGTTTTGCTCGCTCTCAGTGTCCTTCCGCCCTTGTGCTCATTTGTCTCTTGTTGTCTTCCTTGTACCGCAGTATTCATTTCGTCTCCCTGGATTCGAGCTGTGCGCCTCACTTCCTTGGACTTAGCCTCTGGATCTTTACTGCTTCTCTGGACAACGACCTCTGCTTTTGGGCACGGACCTCTTGACGCCTCTCTCCAGCCCCATGGACCTCCCGCTTGAATTACGGATTCTTCTACCAGCCTCGCCCTACTGGACTTGTCGCCTTCTCACTCAACATGCACTTACAACAACCCCTGGTAATATTCATTGTAATGATTCACATAGTCCTGCAAACATACATAGTAGCATACACACTCCACCCCATCATCAAGCTCAAAATAAACCTGTTGAGCTTTACCTCTGTCGCGGTGTCGTCTCCTTCCCCCGTCGAACGTAACAGTACGTTCCAGCCATGTCGGAAGCAGACGGCACAAGTAGACCCAAGTCTGCGTCCTTTTCCCGACCCCCCACGGCTCCCGACATCTCGACCATGCACGCTGTTCTCCAGGAACACCAATCTTGTTTTTCGAACCTGGAGAACAAGCTTGAGGTTGCCTTCTTTAGCCTGCTGACTAGACTGGACAACCTTAGTCCAAGCCTTGCTCCTCCTGTGCCAAGTTCCAGTGCTCCATCATCCGCCACCTCCTGGAGCCCCTCCTACACCCAGGAACCCAAGATAGCCAGCCCCAGACCCTTTGTGCGGGATTTTGAACTTTGTCTCGGTTTTTTGGTTCAATGTGAACTAATTTCTAAACACCAACCATCTCGCTATGCTGTTGACAGACCTAAGGTAGCATTTGTGTTTAAGCTGCTCTCTGGGCAGGCTCTCATGTGGGCCATCACAGCAGGAGACAAAACTTTGGGGCTGGGCACCGACTATGCTACTTTTCGAGCAGAGTTCCAAGCTGTGTTCAATCACCCTGTGGACGGGGTGACGCTGCTTCACGACTGCACTCCATCCAACAGGGCTCCTGCTCAGTTTTGGCCTACACCCTCGAGTTCCGCACTCTGACGGCCGACAGCGAGTGGGGAGACAAGGCGCTCCAGAGTGCATGCAAGAGAGGACTGAGCGACGAAATTAAGGACGGCTTGCTGAGGGACAGACCTACCTTGTGTCGAGCCCTCATCGACCTGGCTCTCTTGTTTCACCAAAGACTCATTGAAAGAGCAGCAGAGAGAGCAGAGGCTTCAGCTAGCTTCCCAGCTAGCTTACCTCCGACACCCAAGCTTCGGCCTGCCGACCACGCCGCTGTGTTTCGGCTTACACCTCCGTCCGTGCCGGCAGTAACGGTGGAACCCATGCAGCTGGGCAGGTCACGCCTGGCGGCAGCAGACAATACAAGAAAATTCAGGCAGCATCTCTGCCTCTACTGCGGAATAGCTGGACATCCAATCCGGAGCTGCCCGATGAGGCCAAAAGACCAGGCTCACCAGCAAGGGGGATCCTGGTGACCCACAGTACTGTTCCCCAAACCATTAGACCCGGGCATTCTCTTGGGGCCTACCTGGATTCCGGAGCAGACGAAAGCTTTATTGACCACGAGTTTGCCCGCCAAGCAGGAATAACCCTCATTCCACTGGAGACTTTCCTGCCTGCACAAGCCCTGGACGGACATCCCCTCGGGCCAATCAAGCACCGCACCAAACCCCTATCTCTGACCCTCTCGGGTAACCACATCGAGACCATCAGCCTCTGGGTGCTCGACACTCCCGTCGTTCCTCTTGTCCTCGGGCGATCATGGCTACGACACATATCCTGGTCCGCGGGAAAGGTCCTTGCCTGGAGCAGTTCCCCCGGCCTACAAGGCAAAGCCCACCTCACCTCCCACTGATCTCTCCTGTGTTTCCGCTGCTTATCACGACCTTGCAGCAGTGTTTGACAAGGAACGTGCGCTTTCTCTTCCCCCGCATAGACCTTATGACTGCATCATTGACCTGATTCCAAACGATGTCCTTCCCTCCAGCAGACTTTGCAATCTGTCGCCACCGGAGAAACAGGCCATGAAGGACTACATCACAGAATCCCTCGCCTCAGGTATCATCACTCCCTCCAAGTCCCCGATGGCAGCAGGCTTCTTCTTTGTGGGGAAGAAGGACAGTTCTGTTGAGCTTTACCTCTGTCGCTGTGTCGTCTCCTTCCCCCGTCGAACCGGTTCTCCCGATTGTTCGATAAGAAAAGAACCGATTCCAGGGATTCAAATCCCTTTTTGAGAACCGGTTCCCGTTATCAAAGCCATTATACGGTATTTTCGCGACCATAGGGCGCACCATATTAAAATGCGCCGTGTCAGTTACGGGTGCTATTTCTGTATTTAACGCATAAATAAGGCGCAGCGTATTTTTGGGCGCAGGCATGGTTAAACATACGCTAGCTTAAAACACACGCTAGCATGCATGGACACTGTTTTAAAAAGGCAGCAGGAGCAAAGCTGAGTTCGGTTGTACTTTATTGAAGTATTTATCAATGTACTCACATTATTTTTTGATCAAACCTCATCCACAAATCCTTCAAAGTTCTCATCTTCTGTGTCCGAAATGAACAGCTGGGCAAGTTCTCCATCAAACACGCCAGATTCCCTCTCCTCATTTTCAAAGTCAGTCTCGTTGTCCATTAGCATAGCAAGCTAGCACAACAGTAAAAGCCGGCTTCTCTTGCCCCGTTGTGCGTATCGATTCTCTACCGTGCTGGTCCCCTTCCTCTCCAGTGTGCTTCACCGGGATGTCGAAAGTGAGCGTCCATGTTGGTGATGTGTTTGTCAGCAATTTTTTTTATTTACAACGCACATAGCAGCACTATATGCTCACTGGGGGCGTGCCTTTAGCGCCCTCTCTCACCTGAAACCTTCACCCTATAACGGCCGCATGCTGTCCTCACTCACGTCCGCTTTTCCTCCATATAAACAGCGTACCGGCCCAGTCATATAACATCTATGGCTTTTGGAACTCAGTGCACACACAACAACCTATCTGGATTCGATAAGAGATTCGATAAGTAATCGGTTCGATAAGTGGATTGGATAATGGGCTCGAACTCGATAATTTCTTAACGAAAATCATCCCTAATTATAACTGTATAGCTGCTGGATGACTCAAGGGGCTGATTATAACCTATTAAATTAATGCGTTTTGATGTGTGTTTGCTTGTTTTTTAATAGTGTTTTTTTCATATAGAAGATGTATATATGAAACGTGTATATATGGGCAGCATGGTGTAACGGGGGTTTGTGCATGTGGCTCACAATACAAAGGTCATAGGTTCGATCCCCGGGCTCGGGGTCTTTCCGTGACTACGTGGCTTCCTCCCACCTCCAAAGACATGCACCTGGGGATAGGTTGATTGGCAACACTAAATTGTCCGTAGTGTGTGAATGTGAGTGTGAATGTTGTCTATCTGTGTTGGCCCTGTGATGAGGTGGCGACTTGACCAGGGTGTACAATACATAATTAAGAATAATTAAAATATGGAAAGTATGTGAATGTGGAATGTCTCCGTGTGCACAGCCGGTTGAACACGCAAAACTTCCGTCCTCTTAAGTGTGCACCACATTTCCACTTGTTAATTGTGCATGCAGTCTTAGTAGATCACCTGAAACATTCCTACTAATGTACTTGCAATTTTCTACTTTGCGCACACTATTTAGTAGAGGCACCTCACGATTTGGTTCAATTCCCATTCTTTATTCAACACAATTATTTTAATTATATTACTTGGAAACAGGAAACAGGTTACAAAAGCTTTCCTTGGCTGCTGACGTAGGACTCATAAACACAGTTTTGGCCTAAGGATGTCTTTTTAAAAATGTATTTTTAAAATGTTATTGAAAAAAATCGCAGAATGTTGTAAATCGAATAAAAGAAAATAGAGCAACCCAAACTCCAACCCATTCTCAGCTTTACAATACTAAGACATAAATGTACAAAGCAAATTGAGAATACATACAAATACAATACTTATTAAATAAAATACTGAAAAAAGGAAAACCAAAAATGTATAAAAGCAAAAGTATCAATAATACTCAAAGCTGCGAGCAGCGTTAAGAGGGCCCTCGCCTCCCTCGCACCTCGGGGTACACGTTCATGTTTTTAAGAGCAGGCTTAAGACCCACCTTTTTGATTTTGCTTTTACCTGATATTAATTATTTTATTGAAGTCATTTGTATTTTACTTTTTATCCTATTAGTTATGCACGATTTTATTTAGTTATATTTAGTTATTTACTGTATATATATATATTTTTTTTTTTTCTATTAATCTTCATATGTCTTACATGTATTTTATTATTTATCTCTAAACATGGTTCTTACTATTTTAACAGTTTTATTATTTTTTATTTTCCAACGTTCCTACTACCATGAATTGATTAAACAAGTTAAAAAAACGTATTTGGGTGTTACCATTTTGTGGTCAATTGTACGGAATATGTACTGTACTGTGCAATCTACACTGAAAAAAGTGACTTTTTGGTGCTGTAAACTCTATTAGAGTAACTGTCATAATTTATACCTAATATTTTTAACATTCAGTAAGAACTAGAGTTTTTTAAGTAAAATTAAACATTTTATTAACGTAATACATGAATTATGGGGGAAGAGTAAGTTTTACTTATGTTTCCTCATACTATTTAAATGTTTAATAGTTGTACGTACATAAACCTAAAAATATTACATAAACTTTACTCTGAAAATCTAGTGTTTTGAAACGCATGCACGACGACGCATGCGCACAGCACAACAGGCTCCGGCCGTTAGGATCTCTTCACAGAGTACTGCAAGGTGTATTGTAGCGCCAGAAAGTCATTCCACAGGTAAGTTATTACGTTCTGTTTTAAATTTGTGATAATATACGTCTGCATGTAGTTTGACGCAAGATATGTAACTGCTCATAAGTTAATTAAGTTAAGTTAAGTAAGTAAGTAAGTAAGTTCGGTAAAAAATTTTTAGCATATAACGCTACATTGGTCCGTGCTGGCCTGTAGTGGGAGGGCTGCAGTTTTTCCTGATAAAAACTAAAGTTAACTAAATAAAGTTAGGATATTAAAAAACCACCAACCTAACGGTATAACTTTTATCAACTGACGTCAACATAGTAGAACATGGTATTGTTCTCTGTAAAACTTTTGGCGGCGACACTGAAGTAACGTTAACGTTAGTGAATTAATGTTAATTAATGTGCTTTGGGAATGAGGGGGCGATACTGCTGAATGTTTGGGAGAAATGCCCAAGAATAGGTTTTTAAAACACACATTTACTGACAGAATCGCCAGAGGTCTTTGAGAGCATCAGCTTGCGATTACAAAGAGACTTCGCTGGCAGTTTTCTTTCCTTTCTTTTTTTTTGACAAGAAGCTAGCTATCGGTGTGAAGCCCACAGCAACATGTTTTTGTAATTCAATGAAAGAATGGATTGTTCATTACAACTTCTACTCGCAAATAAATCTGTCATGTGTTAATTGTTTTATTTAGCTAGACAAAACAAAATGTTCATTAATGTTTATGATGTAGTTTATTTCTTATTGAAATATTTTTCCATCAACAGGAAGCAAATCAGAACAGAACATTATTCTCATAATTCAGGCAAGTAGAAAATAATGTATGCATTATATTGCTTTGTTATTTTCCCTTATTCATCCATCATAATGTAATATTAAAATTGTGGCTGAATATTTTAGACCATTGTTTTAATACCACAAATTGTGTCTCTTCATTTTCAGGGTGCCCTTTGGAGGAGCCAGTGGACTTTGTGCAAGGGAGGTGCCGTGGGGATCAAGATGAGGCCGCTCCTGGACAGACTGAGTCAGGTGTGCTTGTTTTGCTTGTTCATACAGTATGTTTTACAGGGAGCTGGACCTACTTTTTTTCTCACTCACAGACACATACAGTATACACATACAGGACAAGCCTCACACTTGGTAGATTCCATGCCCTTGCACGCTCTGGGTCCATGCACTTAAAACACGAGCAAATATATGCACTTGTGTTTTCACTTGACAGTTGATTGTGTATATATAATGGTTATGTTCATGTTCTTAATCTGTTCACAGAAACAGAGCATTGAGATGAGGCGTGAAACCATTATCCGCAGCCTTATACTGTACCTTGGCGAGAAGGAAGAGGAACTTTTTGAAGACTGCTTGGTATAGCATTATTTTAATCATTTAAAAATATGTTTTAATGACACAGGTTAATTTAATGTTAAAGTTAAGAGGAAAGCAGACAAAGGAACATATATTCTTGTGTTCATTCTTCCCTGATAATGAAGTCACTTTGAATGATTCATGCAGTTCTATTATTTGTTTCTCAATAACATTCTTCTTTTTTGTTGTATTTTGTATGCAGGAGGACAGCCGGAGTGATGTCAGTAAACACATCCTCAAAATACTCGTCGTCCACGGTGCTGATGAGGATCCAGTTGATGTCTCCATCCTTGTGGAAGGCCATGAGATTTTGCCAGGGTGCAACAGTACTGCGAAAGCTTGCTCACTGCTCATGGGACTGATTTATGCCCTGAACTTGGCATACCCTCCCACTTTGCGCTACACTTTTGAAGTCTTCCAAAAACTCATGCTGGAGCTGGATGGATTGAAACTGTCCCCAAAAGTAAACACCTTGAAGTTGAAGTTGCTTTCCTAAATGCATGTCATGACGTTGTCATCCTAGAGGAGGAAAATGACATCATTTATGGACCCTTGTTGAGGACGTAGCATCATGCATGGACTCTTGTGAAGAAATGCCAAGAATTAGCACTGAGTTCCAGTTCATCTTGGTTTACTAGTGGGTTGCCTGTCATAAATGTTTTTCATTTTTTGTCAAATAAGGTATCTGTTAATGACAGTAAAGATTGTATTCTTCAACAAGAATGGTTAGACATCTTAAGCTGTTTATTTTTAGTTGATTATGTTGATTTTATTTCATTAATGTTTTAATTGCATACTTAAAAGTGCACTAGTCAGAGGACTGGTTTGAATGTTGAAATTGCACTTTTTCAGTGTAGTTTGTAAGATTTTAATTGCATATTTGAGAAGTGACTATGTTACCAGATCTATGTTGGATTTGGTGTATAATGTGTAATACTGTGTATTTGTTGTTTACCAGTCATACCAACCTTTGGATATTTTCTTAAAAAAATATACTATTACTACTATTTACTTTGAATACCTTTTGCTGGAGATACATCTTTAATTTACTGTTAGTACAAATTCTAATGCAGTACAATATAATGCACTTTTACTATTAACGCAGTACTTGTACAGTACATTCTGTTTTTCCCCCCATTTAAATAGGGGTATACATAATCCATACACCACTGCTCAAAGTTTAAGAGGCGGTTTCTGTCCTGACCCTCTCCCAGAAGTTGTTGTTGAGTATTATATTTCTGCGATGAATGTAGAAACTCTGTTTCAGAGGGTTGTAAGATTGAACTAAAAAGAAACTGTTTAATTGCATTGTAATTTAGTTGTGTGATATGTGATACATATATATTAAATGCATAGAGTATTGGTTAAATTTATTTGGTAACATTTATCAAAAGAAAACTGGCAATGATTACCTAATTTTAGTGAGTAATGTAAAGTAATGCAACCAAGTAAATTAAAATGTCAAGCACAAGAAAATAATTAAAATCTACTGAATTACTTCATAACAGCAAATACTACAGATATATAAAATTTACTTAAAATTTTGAGTAAAATGATGTTCCTGCTGATGAAAAACAAGTAGACTTTACTTAATTTGTTTAAATAAATATAACTTAAAACTTGGATGTAATTAAGTAACTGTTACTTAATATCTTCACAAATGTTATGTTATATGGTAAGTAGAATTTACTTGATACTGGCAAGTGAGTGTTACTTGATATTGCAGCATTAAATTTTACTTAAATCATTTGCGTGCAAATACTTACAATAATTGTTTTAAGTAAATCTTATGAGTTATTTTTTTCAGTGTACTAATAAAAGTTTCAATCAATCAATCAATCCTGAGATAAGCCATCTGCCTCAGGGGTTATCGGCCGTGCTTGAGGGGGCGCTTTTGTGTCAGGTTCCTGGTGGCCATGGTCTGATGACCTCCTGGTGCAGATGGCTCCTGTGATAGTGTTTACTCACATGTCTCCTCTGTACTCAGACATGTAATCATTTGTCCATATAGTTGCATATGTGTGTAGGTTGTGTGTGTGTGTTTGTGTTTGGTATCTGTGTCCGTGCGTACATATGTGATAATGGGGGATATGGGTCACCGGGGTATTGTTTTTAACTTTGTAAAGCACTTTGCGTTGCATTTCTTTTATGTATGAAAAGCGCTTTATAAATAAAGTTTGATTTGATCTGACATGCAATCACGTCCCACCCAATGCCCTGACCTGCCATCAAAAATATCAGGAAGATCGGAGATTGTGGGTGGAAGACATGACCGTTATAATTTCCCACCACAGGCGGGCGATATTGGTGTCGATATCAACGTGTAGTCATGATCACACCGCAACCTTAAAGCCTCATCATCATCATCAGTTTGGAAGGAGATCTGATCATTTTAAAGTCAAGTAATGACAGTTTGATGGTTGATGAAAAGGAATATTTATTTCCTGTTATGGGTCACACTTCTGCTGCTTCTCCTGTTGCGTGCCCTGACGAGCGCACCGCGGGACACGCCCACGGGCGCCCTCTCTCCGCTGCAAGCGCGCTTCCGCGCGGCTGCAAACGCTCGGCAATCTACGCACCTGTCTGTGATGAGCGATCAGCCTTCATAAACCAGCGCAACCTGAGATCCGACGCCAGAACGTAGCTTCTCGTATCCAGTACAGTAAGCCCACACGTCTCTCGCTCACTTACATGTGCATTCTCTCTCCCTGTGCTTCCTCCCCGTCGTTCTCATCGTCTCTTGTGTTGTGTCGTTTTCCAGCTCCCCGTCATCCTTCCTCGTCGTCAAGCTGTGTGTCTTGTCACATTGGACCTCCCTGTGGATCCCCCTTGCCTTCCTGGATTTCGACCTCACGCCTGCCCACTTACTACGACGCCGCGCTCCTGTCCTCGACCACCCGCCTGTCCTCCAACACTCGAGCCTGCTTTGCCCTTATTTGGACTTCCGCCTGGATCAACACGCACTCTCAACATCTTCTGGCAACCATACTCAGATAAGTTCCACATTTAGTCACACTTCATCTCTTTGGTTTAATTACACATCTCATTCACACACCAAGCTGTCAATAAACCCGCTGACAGCTAAACGACGTCATCGTCTCCCTGTCGTCTTCTTCTCTTGAAATCACGTCACAGTACGTTCTGGCCATGTCAGAACCAGACGGCAAAGACATGACGCGTACCCCGCTCACTTCCAGAACCTCCCCTGTACCCAACATCACAGGCGTGCACACGGCACTCCAGCAGCACCAAGAGCGCTTTTGTGTACTGGAGAACAAGCTAGATGCTGCTTTTGCTAACATTTTAGCTCGACTGGAATTGATTTCCCCAGGCTCCTCCGCTCAGCCGGCGCCCGAGCAAACCGCCTCTGCTGCTGCAGTCCCCATGCCACCCCCTTCATCCTGCGAGCCGAAGATCGCTAGTCCCAGAGCCTTTGAAGGGGATTTTGAGCTTTGCCGTGGCTTCCTGGTCCAGTGTGACATGGTGTTTCGTCATCAGCCCTCCCGCTACACTTCTGACGGGGCCAAGATAGCCTTTATTTTTTCTTTGTTGACCGGAAGGGCTCTCCAGTGGGCCACGGCAGCTGTGGACCGCAACCTTAGTCTCAGCACAAACTTTGCTGCTTTTCGCGCTGAGTTCCAGGCAGTTTTTGACCACCCCGCTGAGGGAGGAGACGCCGCCTCACGTCTTCACTCCCTCCAGCAAGGTTCTCGTTCTGTAGCTGACTACACCCTCGAGTTCCGCACCCTGGCCGCCGACAGCGGGTGGGATAACAAGGCCTTGTTGAGCGCCTACCGTCGGGGCCTCTCTGACGAAATCAAGGACGGATTGTTGCGAGACCGACTAGCCACCTACCATGACCTCATCCAGCTGGCACTGCTAAGGGAACGAGCAGCGGAGAGAAGCCTCGCTGCCCGCGAGAGGACCAGACGGCCGGCGTGGGAAAATCGGACCGCTTCCTACCCCCCTACCGCGGCTAGAGCTCAGGATGGAGGCGCCCACTTGGCAGACCAGTCTGGGTTTTTCCCCGCACCTTCCAGAGGGGTGGAACCCATGCAGTTGGGCAGGACTCGACTTGCCACGGAGGAACGGGAGAGAAGGTTCCGGCAGCGCCTCTGCCTCTACTGTGGTTGTGCGGGTCACGTGATCCAGACCTGCCCCACACGACCAAAAGATCAGGCTCACTAGTTAGGGGAGTACTTGTGAGCCACACCACCTTTCCCCAGAGCAATAGTGACCCTGGCATTCTGTTCCCCGCAACGTTGTCTTGGAAGGCTAAAAGACTGAAGGTGGGAGCATATTTGGACTCTGGAGCAGATGAGAGTTTCATGGACCGTGATTTCGCCTGTCAAGCCGGGATTGAGCTTCTGCCGCTGGACAAGTCTTTACCAGCTCAGGCCTTGGATGGGCATCCCCTGGGACCCATTACCCACCGTACCGCACTAGTCACTCTTACCCTGTCAGGCAACCACACTGAGCAAATTAGCTTGTTGATCCTCAACGCCCCTATCGCTCCTCTTGTCCTCGGCCGTTCGTGGCTTCGCCAGCACGACCCCCAGATTTCCTGGATCTCAGGGAGGATCCTAGCCTGGAGCACGGCATGCCATGCTAACTGCCTCAAAGCAGCAGCCCCCGTCTCTGAGAACCCCAAGCTCAAATCTTCCCCATCTGACTTATCGGGAGTTCCCTCTGTCTACCATGACCTTGCTGCTGTATTTAGTAAGGAACAGGCACTTTCACTACCCCCGCACAGACCATATGACTGCGCCATTGATCTCATACCCGAAGCAGTACTCCCCTCTAGCCGCCTGTATAACCTATCCATACCCGAGAAAAAGGCCATGTCTGACTACATCACGGAATCACTCGCATCTGGTATCATCACCCCCTCCAAATCTCCGGTAGCCGCTGGATTCTTCTTTGTCGGCAAGAAGGATGGATCCCTACGTCCGTGCATCGACTACCGCAAACTCAACCTCATCACGGTCAAGAACCGATATCCTCTACCACTCATGAGCTCCTCCTTCGAACCCCTTGCCCCTGCTACCATTTTCACCAAGCTGGATCTCCGTAACGCATACCATCTTGTCCGGATTAGGAAGGGGGACGAATGGAAGACGGCCTTCAACACGCACTTAGGTCACTTCGAGTACCGGGTCATGCCCTTCGGCCTGACCAACGCCCCAGCCGTCTTCCAGACTCTTGTTAACGACGTGCTGAGAGACATGCTCGAGAAATTTGTGGTCGTATATCTTGATGATATTTTGATTTTCTCTCACAACCTGCAGGACCATCAACAGCACGTGCGCCTTGTTCTCCAGCGCCTCCTTGAGAATCGTCTTTTCGTCAAGGCAGAGAAGTGTGAGTTCCATTCCTCATCAGTTAACTTCTTGGGTCACATCATTGAGAGGGGTAACATCCGAGCCGACCCCAAGAAGGTAAAGGCAGTGGTGGATTGGCCCCAACCCACCACTCGTACCGAGCTTAGGAGATTCCTAGGCTTTGCGGGTTTCTACCGTCGCTTCATACTCGACTTCAGCAAGGTAGCCGCACCCCTCCACGCACTAACTTCTACCAATACAGTTTTCGTCTGGAACAAGGAGGCAGATAGCGCATTCTTGAGCCTCAAGAGGAGCTTCAGTTCCGCTCCTATCTTGGTACACCCTGACCCCGACAAACCGTTCACAGTGGAAGTAGATGCATCAGATTCCGGGATTGGGGCAGTATTGTCCCAAAGAGCTAATGAGAATAATGTGTTGCACCCTTGTGCATTCTTTTCCAGACGCCTAACCCCAGCCGAGAGGAACTATGATGCAGGGAACCGAGAACTGTTGGCCGTCCACGAAGCTTTGGTTGAATGGAGACACTGGCTAGAGGGGGCTGAACATCCGTTCCTAGTCCTGACCGACCACCGCAACCTTATTCACATCCGTTCTGCAAAGAGACTTAATGACAGGCAAGCACGCTGGTCACAGTTCTTTGGCCGATTCAATTACACTCTCACCTACAGACCCGGTTCACGCAATGGCAAGGCTGACGCTCTTTCAAGGATCTTCTCCGAGGAACCCATCACTAGACAAACTGCAGAGACCATACTTCCCCCGAACCGCATCTTCGGGATGGTAACTTGGGAAATCGAAGGCCTGGTCAGGACGGCCTTACGGTCTGACCCTGGTCCCGGTAACGGACCCCCCAATAGACTTTTTGTTCCGCAACCCTTAAGGAGCAAGGTACTGGACTGGGCACATTCAAGTCTGTTTACATGTCATCCCGGAATCCACAGATCGCTATCATTCATTCGACGCCGCTTCTGGTGGCCTTCCATGGAGGCGGATACTCGCGAGTTCATTGCCGCCTGCTGCATCTGCGCCCGGAACAAGGCAGACCACAGCCCTCCTGCTGGACTCCTACATCCTCTTCCGATCCCGAGTCGACCTTGGTCACACATCGCTCTTGACTTCATTACTGGACTTCCCCCCTCTAAAGGTAACACCACAATCCTCACAATAATCGACAGGTTTTCCAAGGCGGCCCATTTCATACCCTTGCCCAAACTCCCATCCTCGGCCGAGACCACAGAACTGCTCGTTCAGCATGTGGTTAGAATTCACGGTATCCCCACCGACATTGTGTCTGATCGTGGACCCCAATTCATTTCCCGGGTGTGGCGAGCTTTCTGCAAGGGAATCGGAGCCACGGTCAGCCTGACTTCTGGCTACCACCCCCAGAGCAATGGACAAGCAGAAAGGGCCAACCAGGGGGTGGAGACCATGCTGCGTTGTATGGCTGCTCAACAGCCCAACTCCTGGTGCAAGTTTATTCCTTGGGTGGAGTACTCCTTTAACTCCATGACCTGCGCAGCTACTGGTATGTCCCCTTTTGAATGCTGGCAAGGTTTTCAACCTCCTTTATTTCCCTCCCAGGAGATCGAAGTGGCAGTTCCTTCCACCCGAGCCCACCTGAGACGATGCCGCAAGGTGTGGAGGTCTGCCCGCGCTGCCTTATTGAAGGCATCTGAGAAGATGCGTCGTAACGCCAACCGGCGGCGCATCCCGGCTCCCGACTATCAGCCCGGGCAGCAGGTGCTGCTACGGGCCAAGGACCTCCACCTCCCGATATCTTCTCAGAAACTAGCGCCACGGTTCGTTGGACCATATACGGTCAGATCCAAGGTCAATCCTGCAGCAGTTTGTCTGGATCTCCCTGGTTCCATGAGATCCCACCCGGTGTTCCACGTGTCTCAGGTCAAACCAGTAACCAACAGTTCACTGTCGCCCCCCACCCCTGCCCCCCCTCCGCCTAGGGTTCTCGAGGATGGGGACCAGGTGTGGACCGTCAGGGAGATTCTCAAGGTCCGACGACAAGGAAGAGGATGGGTCTACCTCGTGGACTGGGAGGGCTATGGACCCGAGGACAGATCATGGGTCCCGGCTTCTTACATCGCCGACCCCTCCCTTGAGGATTTTTACCGGACTCACCCTGAGGCACCCCGAAGCTCGTCGGGAGTCTCGCATAAGGGGGGGGGTCCTGTTATGGGTCACACTTCTGCTGCTTCTCCTGTTGCGTGCCCTGACGAGCGCACCGCGGGACACGCCCACGGGCGCCCTCTCTCCGCTGCAAGCGCGCTTCCGCGCGGCTGCAAACGCTCGGCAATCTACGCACCTGTCTGTGATGAGCGATCAGCCTTCATAAACCAGCGCAACCTGAGATCCGACGCCAGAACGTAGCTTCTCGTATCCAGTACAGTAAGCCCACACACACGTCTCTCGCTCACTTACATGTGCATTCTCTCTCCCTGTGCTTCCTCCCCGTCGTTCTCATCGTCTCTTGTGTTGTGTCGTTTTCCAGCTCCCCGTCATCCTTCCTCGTCGTCAAGCTGTGTGTCTTGTCACATTGGACCTCCCTGTGGATCCCCCTTGCCTTCCTGGATTTCGACCTCACGCCTGCCCACTTACTACGACGCCGCGCTCCTGTCCTCGACCACCCGCCTGTCCTCCAACACTCGAGCCTGCTTTGCCCTTATTTGGACTTCCGCCTGGATCAACACGCACTCTCAACATCTTCTGGCAACCATACTCAGATAAGTTCCACATTTAGTCACACTTCATCTCTTTGGTTTAATTACACATCTCATTCACACACCAAGCTGTCAATAAACCCGCTGACAGCTAAACGACGTCATCGTCTCCCTGTCGTCTTCTTCTCTTGAAATCACGTCACATTTCCTATCTCTCTAGTATGTGTAGTTTTAAACGTGGCTCATTTGGTCAAAGTCCCGAGGTGTAATTGGTTAAAATACGATCCCTGTTTTGGCCTAAAAATTAAACCAAGATGGCTGACTTCCTGTTTGTTTTTAAATATGAGTTCTTGAGACTTTTACGTGTGTCCTATCATGACAGGCATCTTCAGCGATTTTCACCAATCCAACATTATTTGTATAGCACATTTTATACATATAAAGTGTAGCACCAAGTGTTTTACATTTTTAAAAAATTAAATAATTTGAGGCTCAAACAGTCAGTCTTTCACCTCCAAACCCCCATTTCCTTCCACGACACACATACACACATAATAAAAGTCATGTTAAAACCTATGTGGCTGAGCACGGAGGAACGATAGGTGACTGGTGGCAGGAGCTATTTTTATTTTTTTTTTTCTAAGAAAGCGCTAGACGAGAGAGTATATTTTGCAAATTCTTGTTTGATAGCCCCAACAAGTTTTTGGCCAGACCAGACGCACTTTCAAAAATTGCTGCGTTTTCGTGCCTGTTCTGATTGTTACGGCGCTTGCTCATACTGTCATTCCCTCCGCTGCTGTAGCAGCAAGAAGCTCCACTGAGCGCGGCCACGTGCCTACACGGCTGCGGGCAATCTGCAATCAGCGTACCTGGATCTGATGAGTCTCGACAATATAAGGACCAACGCAGCAGACGATCCAGCGCCGGAACGTAGTTCTCTGTTTACAGTAAGCTACCGCGTCTCTGGCTCCTCTCCTGTGTCTCTTCTCCATATTCCCGTGCTCCTTGTGCTTACTTGTCCCTGTCGTTTCCCTGTTCCCGCAGTATCTGCCGTTGCCTTGGAAGTGAGCTGTGCACCACACTTCCCTGGTTCTCCCTCTGGACCCTGACTGCCTCCCTCGATCCTCAACTTCCCTCACTTTGGACCCGGACCTCAGGACGCCTCTCTCCAGCCTCCACGGAACCCCCGCTTGGATCATGGACCTCTTTCTGCCCAGCCCCTTTGGACTTGTTTGCCTCTCCAACCAACACACACTTACAACAAACTCCTGGTAATACTATCTTGTTAATTCCTGCACATAATATTGAATGCACACACATAGTAGCATACACACTCCACTCAGTCATCAAAGCTCAATATACCCTATTGAGCGATACTTCCTGTGTTGTACCGTCTCCTTCCCCCTTGCCGTACATAACACGGACCTCTAAAACAAAATCAAAGTGGTAGAAAAATAATTCACAGAGCAATTATGATGGGCTCTCGCAGCCTTTGCTGCTCAGATGCTAATAATAATGTAAATAATAGTTGTTTAATATTTCTAATCCAAAAATGTATTATTTAAAAAAATATATATAT
This sequence comes from Nerophis lumbriciformis, assembly GCF_033978685.3. NCBI lineage: Eukaryota > Metazoa > Chordata > Actinopteri > Syngnathiformes > Syngnathidae > Nerophis > Nerophis lumbriciformis. The sequence continues at coordinate 27,625,929 of NC_084551.2, read as the reverse complement.
ACTTTTTATAATCTTTTCTCAAAAATTATGAATCAATTTAGAATCTAAATAAATAAAAATCGCAGTTTGGATGTTAATCTTTTTTTTTTTAAGCATCCCTACCATTTAGCACTTGCTATTTGGCTCTTAGTGGATCAAAGTCCACAATCCAATTGCACAGTGTGATGTTCAGTCAAAAGTCCTATAGTTTGTAACAGAGTCTGTAGGGCTGGAATGTGAAACTAAAATCAATGAAGAGCAGCCTTGGGTGTTGTTGGTTGTTGAAATATTCTGCCTGTATGCAAATTGATTTGGATCGAGGAATAGAGGTATGGTCTTTTTAAAGTGTTTAATTCCCACAATGCAGTATTTCTGTCTCTAATAATTGTTGTACAGTATAGTACATCATGTGTCATCCAAAGCTTTCTATTTGGCACACACACTTGCTTTAATTGTGTCACATTGTTCATAGTATGTGTAGGGTCATATGCACTGTGTAGTGCTTTCCTATCAGCCAAAACGTATTTGTGTGAATGTACCTTGTTGCAAACCCACTGTATTTACATTCATGAAGCCATCTTGATGGGAGTTTGACAGTGTTGCTAGACTTATGTTGCAACTTGCATCCAATAATCCAATCATCAACATGCTATGGAAAAAAGTTGTTTTGTTTTAACACGTCATAGTTAACATCCATCCATCTATTTTCTATATTTTTATTTGCCCTCCTCAAAATGTTATCTTTAATTTACCTAACATGCATGATTTTGGATGTGGGAGGAAACCAAAATACCAGGAAAACTCACCCATGTACAGGTAAAACAAAACAAGTGATATGTTCATCTGCAGGGTAGAAAAACACTATAGGTAAAATTGTACTGTAGTGGCATGCACATGTATACAAATGGAGAAAATAAGTAACTAATTCCCAGCTGATATTGCAAGTGTAT